>NC_133381.1:4451154-4560263 GCF_049309525.1 Garra rufa | reverse complement strand
AAATTGTATGTCTGTGTGTATATATTAAAATAAATAAATAATATATATAAAACAATAATATTGGCTTATTTATTTATTTATTTATTTAAATTATATATATATATATATATATATATATATATATATTTTTATCATCAAATTTCATATCCAATTTTTTATTATTTTTTATAAATATACTCTTCATATATATTTTTAGCCGTTAATGTTAAATTTTTAGATATTTTTGTGGTGTGACATGCTAAAAACTTAACGTGAGGAAAAAGACTATTTAAAAAAATATATAAGAGCAACTAACACTTCGTTTTGACCATTATAAAAAATAAAATCTAAAACTCGATTTCCACGGACATGTTATGCATCAGCTACTCGCATACAGCTTTCACTAACAAACCGCCATTAGAGTCTTTCCTGCGCTATCGATTTGATCCTACTTGATTTGTGGGATATTTAACATCATAATTTGACACGCAGCTAATCGTAAAGACAGAGATGAGGAGCAGCCATCTGCCTTCCCATCATTCCTCAGAGCGTGAGCTGCTAAATATAAAAGCAGACACCTGCGGGCGGCCACCAAACTGCAAGTGACACACTGTCGGTTTGATTACCTGACAGGTAGATATTATCCCCCGCCGATATGACGGAGAAGAACTCGCGGTTGTAGAAAGGCAGGCTGGCCAGGGGGTACCACTTGTTGTTCTGAGGGTTGAAGCAAGTGACGGCTGTCAGCGAGCGCTGGTTCATGCCGATGACCTGCCGCCCACCCACCAGCACGATCACCTCAGCGACACCTGCAGAGATGAACACCTTGACATTCACACAAATAACCTGCTGAAAGCAACACATCAGACCTGTTGGGGCCAGATTACACTTCCGAATGGCCTGAGCTGCTCTGTTTTTATTTTATTTATTTATTTTTAGGAAAGGAGTCCAGAAGAGATGCTCATCAAGGCTGTATTTATTAGATCAAAAATACAGTAAAAAGAGAAAAATGTGAAATATTATTAGCATATTGCAATATATTTTAAAATGTAATTTGTTCCTGTGATGCAAAGCCACATTTTCAGCATCATTACTCCAGTCGTCAGCAACGCATGATCTTTCAGAAATCATTCTAATATGCTGATTTGCTGCTTGAGAAACATTTCTGATTATTATCAATGTTGAAAACAGTTGTGCTGATCAATATTTTTGTGAAAACAGTGATGCAATTGTTTCTGGAGCAGCAAATCATCACATCAGAATGATTTCTGAAGGATTATGTGACTCTGAAGACTGAGTAATGATGTTTTTTTTAATTAAAAAAAATTTAAAATATATTCAAAAAAATTATTTGAAACTGTAATATTATTACACAATTTTACTGTATTTGCGATCAAATAAATTCAGCTTAGAGACTTTAAAAAAATGTAAAAATCAGCATATCAGAACAATTTCTGAAGGATCATGTGACTCTGAAGACTGGAGTAAGGATGCAGGAAGTTCACCTTTGGATCACAGGAATAAATTATAATTTACAACATATTCAAATAGAAAACACTTATTTGAAACAGTAATATTATTACATAATTTTACTGATTTTACTGTGTTTTAGATCAAAAAAATACTTCTTAAAAAATAAAAAAATCAGCAATCAGCAATTTCTGAAGGATCATGTGACTGAAGACTAGATTAATGATGTTGAGAATTAATCTTTGCATCACAGGAATCAATTATAATTTAAAATATATTAAAAACAAATATTTGAAACTGTAATATTATTACACAATTTTACTGTATTTTTGAGCTTAGAAAATCATAATAATTCCAAACTTTTAATAAGTCGTGTATATCCAAGGGTGATGAATAACTCGAGCCTAATGCTGCAAATATAAAGCAGACAGTGTTGAACTTACTTTCAACATGCAAGTTCAACAACCAAACAATACATTTAGCAGAGCCGTTTTTGTTCAGAGCGAAATTATCTACAAACAGAAGCTGTTTTCTGATCAATTATGAATGTGTTTTCCTCTCTACAGCTCATGAAGTCTCTACGCTGAATCACAGGCCTTTCATTCTGTAATTCATTTTATTCTGACACAGAAACATGAAGAAAAAAAGACAAAAGAAAACGGAGAAAGGGAATATCACAAAAAGGTAGTACTAAAACATT
Source organism: Garra rufa (assembly GCF_049309525.1). Taxonomy (NCBI): domain Eukaryota; kingdom Metazoa; phylum Chordata; class Actinopteri; order Cypriniformes; family Cyprinidae; genus Garra; species Garra rufa. The sequence continues at coordinate 4,558,114 of NC_133381.1, read as the reverse complement.
TGATACAAAAAAAGAATTTAACAAGAAAAAAATAAAATAAAATAAAAATAGCCTCTGAGTCAAAAACATGACAATTTTGGGGAGATAACAAATGTTCCCTACTAAAAACGAGGCATAACTCAACAGACTGACAGAAAAGCTCCAGAGCACTATCAGCAAAGTTCGCCCTCACAAAAATACACAAGTATATTTCTATTTAAAGAAAAGTACAGACTCACTGGCATGAAATAGGCTTCAGGCTCCATTATTCTGTACGAGTTGAAAGCACCCAACACGATCTTATCATCCAAATTAAAATTCATGGCATACATCGTCTTGAAAAAATGAATAAATAAAAGAAACAGCGGATTGGGGCAGAAAGGGTCAGGCCTCTGTAACGGCAGAAAATTAAATGCCATTGTTCGCATCTTAAAAAAGATAATAAAAAAAAAAAGAAAAGAGAAATGCTCTTGCCTTTGATTTCAGGGGCTCCCGAAAATACAAAAATGAATTATCTCTTGGGACATTTATTGTCTCTGTGTAATTCTTTCCAATATAGCGATTCAATAAAATGAACAAAGACTCATAGCACACACTGTATAAATCTCTCTAGGGAGATACCGCAACATGAATTGCAGCTGCTGATAATGTGCTGTCTGTCTGTTTTAGTACTTGATTCCCTAAAGGAATTATGTACTATAACGACAAATAAAAAACTGTACTGAATGCAATTTGAAAACACACCCCTAATGCATAGAAAATAATAGTGGTATATGTGAGCCTGGACCACAAAACCAGTCATAAGGTTAAATTTTACAAAACTGAGATGTATACATCATATGAATACTCCATAAATAAGCTTTCTATTGGTGTATGGTTTGTTATGATATGACAATATTTGGCCGAGATACATCTATTTGAAAATCTGAAATCTGAGGGTGCAAAAAAATCAAAAGACTGAGAAAATCACCTTTAAAGTTGTCCAAATTAGGTTCTTAACAATGCATATTACTAATCAAAAATTGCATTTTTATATATTTACAGTAGGAATTTTACAAAGAATCATCATGGAACATGATCTTTACTTAATTTCCTAATGATTTTTGGCATAAAAGAAAAATCAAAAATGTTGACCCATGCAATGTATTTTTGGCTATTGCTACAAATATACCCCAGCGACTTAAGACTGGTTTTGTGGTCCAGGGTCACATATATATATCATACAAAATGCATGTTACTTTTTATCTAGTACTATTCAATAGTAGAATTCGATATTCTGCATAAAATATTAACATATAGTCAACAAGAGAAAATAATAGTTGAATTTATAAAAATGTTAAAACCCTGTTAGAAGTTTACATACACTTGATTCTTAATACTGTGTTCTTACCTGAATGATCCACAGCTGTGTCTTTTTGTTTAGTGATACTGTAGTTGTTTATGAGTCCCTTGTTTCTCATGAAGTTAAACTGTCTGCTGTTCTTCAGAAAATCCTTCAGGTCCCACAAATTATTTGGTTTTCCAGCATTTTTGCATATTTGAACCCTTTCCAACAATGACTGTATGATTTTGAGATCCATCTTTTCACACTGAGGACAACTGAGAGACTCAAATGCAACTATTACAGAAGGTTCGGACACTGATGCGTCAAAAGGAAAAACCATGCATTAAGGGCCAGGGGTGAAAACTTTTGGAATTTGAAGGTCAGGGTAAGTTTAACTTATTTTGTCTTCTGGGAAACATGTAACTGCATCTTTTGTAGCTTCTGAAGAGCATTACTGAATGAAAAAGTATGATATTTTGCAGTGTTGTTTTTGACAACCATCTTAGATTTAGTCTTAGTCTTAGTCTTTTGGACTAAAATGCTTCTTAGTTTTAGTCAAATTTTAGTCACTTCTATATGTGATAGTTTTAGTCCAATTTTAGTCGACGAAAAGTCAAAAAGGTTTTAGTCTAGTTTTAGTCAAAAAAAGGGAAAAAGTAGTCTTTTAACAAATTAATGTAGGTCAGTAAGTATTTTGCTGTTGAGTAGTGTCACTTATAAGTTCTGAAAATAGCAGATCTATAGTTCAACACAATGTGAACTTCCGGATCGACTATTTTCACCAATAATTACAATAATGAAGGAATGTTTTAGAACATAAAAGACAAACAAGGATGGAATGCTAAAACGGCTTGCCATACTAGTATAGCAAAGAGTATTTAATGCTAAAACGGCTTGCCATAGCGGCAGCCGTTTTAATTGGCATGCACAATAAGCAGAAATGTCATGCATTTTAAACGTCTGACGGACCACCCACTAACATTTTCGTCTATTCTCGTCTCGTCAACGAAAACTCACACACGTCTCGTCATGTTTTAGCCATCAACCAGCCATTTTTATCTCGTCATCGTCTCGTTATCGTCATGAAAAAAAGTGGCGTCAACGAAATGATTTCGTCATCGTCATCGTTGACGAAAACAACACTGATATTTTGGCAAAATAAGAAAAATGCACACATCTTCATTCTGTTCAAAAGTTTTCACCCCCTGGCTGTTAATGCATAGTTTTTCCTTCTGGAGCATCAGTGAGCGTTTCAACCTTTTGTAATAGTTGCATGTGAGTCTCTCAAAATCATACAGTCATTGTTGGAAAGGGTTCAAATACACAAAAATGCTGGAAACCAAATAATTTGTAAGACCTGAAGGATTTTTCTGAAGAACAGCAGGCAGTTAAACTGTTCAGGACAAACAAGGGACTCATGAACAACTATCACTAAACAAAAAAACACAGCTGTGGATCATTGAGGTAACAACACAGTATTAATAACCAAGTGTAATGTAAACTTTTGAATGGGGTCACTTTATAAATTCAACTATTATTTTCTCTTGTGGACTATGTGTAAACACATTTTATGTGAAATATCTTGTTCAGGTCAGTACTAAATAAACAATAACATGCATTCTATATGATCCCTCTTACTTTGGTAAAATACTGTAATTAACATTTTGCAGATCATTTTGCAGATTATATATATTAATGCAGTAAATGAGCTTTCTGCAGACTGTAAAAGCACCAAGCACTGTGTGTTTTGAATAAGGCGGAATCTATAACAAGTCTCATTTGCATTGAAAGGAGGCATATTTATGCTAAAAATAATGACAATAACGTAATTTGAATACTCATGACACAGCTCTATACCAGACCACATGGCATCTGCTGCAGTGGATCCTAGCAAATAAGATGCATCTGCACTGAAACACCCTAAAGTGACGCAACCGGCGGCGTGATATTCCCGCTCAGAGCTCGGTTCACAGGCGTTTCCAAAGAAAAAAGCACTTGATTGGCACGAACATCTGCTCATGTGGCAGCTCTTTCAGCTGCACGACTGCAGGTTGTGTTCCCACTTCACACCAGTAAAGCTTCCTGTTATGAGAGCTCCCCTTTTTCCCCACAAACAAAACAAAAAAAAAACCTTCCCACAAATTCACTACATTACAGCAGCAGCAGCATCAATCAAACGCCACACGACAGCCCTGCTCATGTTCCGCCATCAACCGCTTCACAGCATCCTCCAGCAGCAACACTTCTGCTTATACGAGAGCATAAACCACAATAAAGAGCCCTGATGGTTAGTGTTACCCTTTCACATTATCATAATTGATTATCACGATTTGAAAAAACAACAACTTAGTAACAGTCTCATGCATGCGCAATACGCAGAGTAGGTTTTATTTTGTGTGAAAACATGACTAAAAACAGTGCTGAGAGAAATTATATAAAAGATGTATGAATGAAAAAATTCTATAAATGCATAAGGAGGAAGCTACTATCTTCAGAAAAGTTTAGATGGTATTTTCTGTCTATGTAAATACCTAGTGTTTATAAGTGCAGCACTGCTTTGTTTACAGCTGATACTGAGGAAACAGCTCTATTTCTGCCGTTACATAAGCGCCACCTGCTGTCAGACAGTGGATTTGCATTTTATTCAGCTAGTCTGCTGTTTTTGTTCAGACCAATGCAAAAATTTGACCACATTTTTGTTGTAAATCTTAACTGGTAGCTGGAAAACAAGCTAACGTGCATTCAAAACTTCTTAATTTTTATGAATCAGGTAAAGCCTGCATTGCTGTTGCAAAAGCTTGGGATCAGTAAGGTTTTTAATGTTTTTTGATAAGGTCTATGCTCATCAAGATTCCATTTATATGATCCAATATACAGAAAAATATTATAAATATTATGAAAAATGATTGTAATTTGAAATAACAGTTAACTATGTTAATATTCTTTAAAATAAAATTGGTTTCTGTGATTCAATGCTGAATTTTCATCACTCCAGTTTTCGGTATCACACAATCCTTCAGAAATCATTATAATATGCTGATTTATTATCAATGTTGGAAATAGTGCTGCTTAATATTTCTTTGGAAATCTTATGTAGAATTATACACTACCGTTCAAAGTTTGGGGTCAGTACATTTTTTCTCTCTTTCTGTGTTTGAACAAAATGAATAGTTTTATTCAGCAAGAATGTGTTAAATTCATAAAACGTGATAGTGAAGACATATTGTTGGAATAGATTTCTATTTTAAACGAAATTAATAGTTTTATTAAGCAAGAATGTGTTAAATTGATAAAAAGTAATAGTAAAAACTTGTATTGTTAGAATAGATTTCTGTTTGGAATAAAAGCTGTTCTTTTTAACTGTTTATTCATCAGTGCTGAAAAAGTATCACAGGTTTTTGAAGGATCATGTGACACTGCAGACTAGAGTAATGATGGTGAAAATTCAGCTTTGCACCACAGGAATAAATTCTATTTCAAAGTACGTTAAAATAGAAAACCACTATTTTGAATTGCAATAATATTTCACAATATTACAGTTTTAATCAAATAAACACAGCCTTGATGAGCAGAAATCGCACAGATCCCAAACATTTGAACGGCAGTGTATAATGTATCATTTGACTCATCTTTTACCTAAAAAAATGATTTCAAGGCTGAACTGTGAGCTTTATCATTTTATAAACCAATATTTTTGTTTGTTTTAAAATGCAGCCATCATTTTTAATGTAATGGTTTTAACGTTTATGCAATCAAGCGCATAGTGCTGCTCAATTTATTTGTTGTTTGTTGGTTTTTGATATAAAAATGTGTGAAATTAGTACTTTTCCAGCACATTTTAACAACACAGTGAAAACACTGACAACCATAATTATTTTTGTCAGTATAATCATTGCATGAGATTTTGGCAACACTTTAGATTAGGGAACACTATTCAGTATTGACAAGTTGCTTATTAGCATGCATACAAGCATATCAGCTGTTTATTAGTACTTACAGTATAAAGCACATATTAATGCATGACCATCATATTGTACTTTAGTCTCATGCATGCGCAATACGCAGAGTAGGTTTTATTTTGTGTGAAAACATGACTAAAAACAGTGCTGAGAGAAATTATATAAAAAATGTATGAATGAAAAAATTCTATAAATGCATAAGGAGGAAGCTACTATCTTCAGAAAAGTTTAGATGGTATTTTCTGTCTATGTAAATACCTAGTGTTTATAAGTGCAGCACTGCTTTGTTTACAGCGGATACTGAGGAAACAGCTCTATTTCTGCCGTTGCATAAGCGCCACCTGCTGTCAGACAGTGGATTTGCATTTTATTCAGCTTGTCTGCTGTTTTTGTTCAGACCAATGCAAAAATTTGACCACATTTTGACCATGACCATCATATTGTAGATCCCTTAATACTACCCCCAGTCTTAAACTACAACAACAGCTACTTTACTATCAGTAAACAGCTAATTATGTGTTTACTGAGGGAAAACTCAAAAATATTTGTTCCCTAATTTCAAGTTCTCATCCTTATAAAAGCATCTCTTTCATCTCGTCTTAATGCAGCGTGGCTGGGATCGGGGCTCGGGGTCCGTGCCCTTCTGCCAGCCTCATGATCTCCCGCTGCGCTCGGGACCCTGCTGCGCTCGGCTCCTTCCTGCTGACTGTGGCATTAGAGACTCAAGCAGCAGGGGGTTCAACGCTGATCGCCCCACCTCTGCCCCATTCCAGATCACAGCATTGGATTATGACATGAAAAGAATTCAAGGAGCTTTCCGGATTTAGATTATTTCCCAAAAACCCTCTAGCATCAGGTTTGGGTGCATAAAACAATAAAGCAAAGGATTTTCTTAGAATAATTAGAATAGAGGCTGCTCTGCTTTGTAGCAGTTAAAGTCAACATGAAATCAGAATGAAGTCTATTTCATTTTTCTAAAATATGACCCTGGTCTTACTGATATGAAATGTTTCCTTAAACACCAAATGTGACCCTGGACCACAAAACCAGCAATAAGTCACACGGATATATTTGTAGCAATAGCCAACAATTCATTGTATGGGTCGAAATGATCGATTTTTATTTTATGCCAAAAATCATTAGGATATTAAGTAGAGATCATGTTCCGAGAAGACATTTAATACATTTCCTACTGTAAATATATCAAAACTTAATTTTTAATCAGTAAAATTGCTAAGAACTTCATTTGGATAACTTTAAAGGCGTTTTCAATATTTAGATTTTTTTGCACCCTCAGATTTTAGAATTTCAAATATCGTCCTATCCTAACAAACCATAAATCAATACATCAAAGGAAAGCTTATTAATTTTGCTTTCAGATGTTGTATAAATCTCCACTTAAAAAAATTGACACTTATGATGGTTTTGTGGTCCATGGTCACAAATCAGCATATTAGAATGATTCCTGAAAGATCATGTGATATTGAGGACTGGATATATATTTTTATCACAGCCTTTTTGAGCAGAAGAGATTTCTTTCAGAAATCCAAACTCTTATTAGTCTGTGTTGTATTATGTGCGAAAAATGGGCTGTGAATGTTTTCGAGTTCACTTCACAGGAAAGTTTAGTATGCTAATTACCACAGAAAATAATGCAACTGACAAAAGACTTGTGTTCACAGTAAATGCACTAATAATGGAAAGTGTCAGTGCTGGAAATAAACATTTAAAATATGCAACTATCACACTTTCACAATTTATAATTGCAACATTTAAAAACTACATGTCAGAGCCTGATTATCTTGCGTCACGACCAAACAACAAAATAAACCTGGTTCTTTTGACTGCATTGGAACTTGACATGTAACTACTGCACCTGTAGTAGTGCTGCTGACACAAATCAAACTACATTCACATTGAAAAGTATGATTATCTAAATTAGAAGTTTTATTTATTTATTTTTTAATTCACTGTGCCTTCAAGAAGAAATGCACTTTCAGAACAAAAATTTACAGATATGTACTCACCCCATTGTCATCCAAAATGTTCATTTCTTTCTTCAGTCGTAAGGAAATTATGTCTTTTTAGGAAAACATTTCAGGATTTTTCTCCATACAGTGGACTTCTATGGTTCCCCTGAGTTTGAACTTCCAAAATGCAGTTTAAATGCAGCTTCAAACAGTCCAAAATGCATCCGTAAACGATCCCAGTCGAGGAAGAAAGGTCTTATCTAGTGAAACAATCAGTTATTTAAAAAATAAATAAACAATCTATATACTTTTTAACCTCAAACACTTGTCTTGTCTTTCTCTGCCTGAACTGTTTTTTTTCCCGGTTCAAGACAGTTAGGGTATGTCGAAAAATTACCATCTCATTTTTTAAAGTTGAGAGTGAAAATGAATGAGTGTTTAAGTTTAAAAAGTATATAATTTTTTTTTTTTTTTTGCACAGACTACTCATGCAATTTACAAAGAGAGACAAGACGAGCATTTGAGGTTAAAAAGTATGTAAATTAAAGATATCTAAAATATCTAAATATCTAAAAATTCTTAAATCAAGAAGGATTTTCTAGACAAGTTAAAACTATTGTCTTGTTTTCAGAAAAAAAAAAACAAGCCAAAATGCATCTGTAGACGATCCCAGTCAAGGAAGAATGGTCTTATCTAGCAAACAATCAGTTATTTAAAAAATAAACAAACCATTTATATACTTATTAACCTCAAACGCTTGTTTTGTCTTGCTCTGCCTGAACAATTTTTTTTCCGGTTCAAGACAGTTGAGAGTGAAAATGAGATGGGAGTTTTTCGACATACCCAAACTGTCTTGAACCGGGACAGACGACAAGACGAGCATTTGAGGTTAAAGACTATATAAATTAAAATATCCAAAATATCGAAATATCTAAAAATTCTTAAATCAAGAAGGATTTTCTAGACAAGTTAAAATTATGGTCTTGTTTTCAGAAAAAAAACAAGCCAAAATTAAGTGCATCTTTGAATGAATGAATGATGCATTTATATAGCGCTTTCATTGTGTATTGCCGTACACCCAAAGCACTTTACAGTCATATGGGGGATCTCTCCTCAACCACCAACAAGCAAAATAATCTGCCAATGGGGTAAGAAAAATAATATTGTTTTCTGTTTGAAATTACCCCATTGGCAGATTATTTATCTTTTTCTAACTTTTACTTGTTTTTTTTCTGAAAACAAGCCAATATTTTTTTACTCGTCTAGAAAATCCTTCTTGATTTAAGAATTTGTAGATATTTTGGCTGGAAAAATGTCAGTAAGAAAAGCATTTTTTGCAGTGTAACACCCTTCTTCCTCTTCCACATTTGGGATCGTTTGAAGCTGCATTTAAGCTGCATTTTGTAAGTTCAAACTCGGGGCACAATAGAAGTCCACTATATGGAGAAAAATCCTTAAATGTTTGCTCAAAAAACGATTTCTTTACGACTGAAGAGAGAAAGACACGAACATCTTCGATGACAAAGGGGGTGAGTACATCATGTGTAAATTTAGTTCTGGAAGTAAACTTCTCCTTTAAAACAGACTCAAAGGCCAGGCTACTCTAATTCAAAATGGCAAAATATTTGCAGTTTTTGTTTGGTTCCATTTGAAAATTCTTTCTTGCATCCCAATAATAAGCGAGGCATTCAACACATTTCTGTACTCCTTTGAAAGGTGTAAACACTGTGGCGCTTTCAAAAAGAGCAGTCCTATTCAAAAGCAATAACAAAAGATGAATCAAACCATTTTTCCGCTTCTGAACTCTTTATATAATAACGAACGTAGAGAATGTTAAAGCCCCGCGGTCGGCGGTGATCTGGGTCGTCGGGTGTGATAATCTCAGCACAGCTTGTCTTAGGTACACACAGGTGAAATTTACCCACTGGCTAAAGCTCAGTAATAAGAGGCGCAGGTGCGCTGACGGCCGCGGCTGACGCTTGCTTTGGCAGCTCTCTGACAGCGCTGTGGCTCTATTCCAGACGCTCCGCTCAACAGCGCTCTGTCACATCGGATTTCTATCCAGCATGCTGCTGCTTCTATATCTGTGCACTGCATTATTATAAAACAGGCCTGGTTGCTGATTGGTCAATGCATGCTAAGATACACAATAGAGCATGGAAAAGGAGCTCTAGAATACTGCAGATCACTGCACAGCTCACATATAAACCAACTACTAAAGTGAGTGTACAAATCACAACCACATCGAATGAAATTTGCTCAGTTAAAAAAACAGTTCAGGCAAAAATAAAAATTAGCTGAAAGATTACTTATCCTCAGGCCTAATATGTGAACCTGGACCACAAAACCAGTCGTAAGTAGCACAGGCATATTTGTAGCAATAGGCAACAATTCATTGTATGAGTCAAAATTTTTGATCTTTCTTCTATGCCAAAAATTATTAGGATATTAAGCAAACATCAAGTTCCATAAAGATATTTTGTAAATTTCCTACTGTAAATATATCAAAACTTACTTTTTGATTAGTAATATGCATTGCTAAGAACTTCATTTGGACAACTTTAAAGGCGATTTTCTCAATTTTCAGATTTTTTTGCACCCTCAGATTCCAGATTTTCAAATAGTTGTATCTCGGCCATATATTGTCATATTCTTCAAAAACCTCACAAAACAGCTGATAAAAACATCACAATAATCCACAAGTAATTACACCACTCCAAAAAATGTTTTATTGATTGATTTGTTTCTTCAACATCACATCGCTTTTGGCTTCTCAAGATGTTAATTGATGGACTGGAGTGGTGTGGATTACTTCTAGGGCTGTCAAACGATTAATCGCGATTAATCGCATGCAAAATAAAAGTTTATGTTTACATACTATATGTGTATTGAGTATATTTATTATGCATATACAAATACACACACATACATGTATGTATTTAAAAAAATATTTAGATGTGTAGATATATATATATATATATATATATATATATATATATATTTATACTTGTATATAATTTAGATTATAAATAAATTTAAAGATTTAATATATAAATCTAACTTATTTTTCCTTAATATATACATGTGTGTATGTGTATTCATGTATACATAATAAATATACACGGTACACACAGATATAGTATGTAAACATAAACTTTTATTTTGCATGCGATTAATCGCGATTAATCGTTTGACAGCCCTAATTACTTCTGGATTATTGTGATGTTTTTATCAGCTGTTTGGCTCTCATTTTGACGGCACCCATTCACTGCATAGAATCCAAAGGTAAGCAAGTGGTGGAATGCAACATTTCTCCTAATCTGCTTCCATGAAGAACAACTCAAAACAGCACTAGTGTGTCTGATGTTCACCACACGGATCATGCTAATCTTGAAGAGACTATAAAGCGTGCTGAACAATGTACCGGCAGACAGTCGCGGGCGAGTTCTGGGCGTCTGCATCTCTTGGCGGGCGTGTGGCAGCATGTGGTAGCGCTTGGCTTCGTTCACCAGGTCCCTGCAGGCCTCTGAAGATTTGATCAGCTCCTCGTTGTCCACCACGTTCAGCAGGTAGCTGGGATGGATGAACGGAAGCCGCACCACCGCCAACAGCTCAGACACATGCTGCATACAGGATAGAAAGAGAGGAAACAGAAGATAGAAAGAAAGAAAAAAAGTGAGTCAGAATTTATTGCTTTATTATTTTCAATGACTAAAAAGAAAAATATGTCTGGATAATTAAGATTCAAAAATGTACACAAAACATTGCAATGACGCAATGGTGTTTACAAATTAACTTCCTAGAAAAGTCTTCCAACAGAGATCCAAGGGATGCTGTATGCAGACGCCCATTATAAACACTGAGGTGCCAGTAAATAATAAATAGATACAGACACACATTAATCAGAGACAAACAACCTCTGCTAACGTCAAACAACACAAACATCAAAACAAGTCTGAATATCAGAGCTGACAACAAACACTGGCAGAAATGGAAGAAGCTATGCAAGTTGTGTAAGTTTAAATGATGTTTTATACAGAATTATCAGAATTATGAATTCTGTTTTATACAGAATTATCAACAGACATAGGAAGGCTAAAAGCCATGTTAAAATCATTTAAGAGCTCAATTAAAATGAATGAAAAATGAAGAAAGAACAGTAATGAAATAAATGATATATGTTTAAATAAATTTCAGTGCAATGGCCAAAAATATATTGTATGGGTCAAAATGATCATTTTTTATGCTAAAATCATTAGGATATTAAATGAAGATCATGTTTCGTGAATATATTTTGTAAATTTCCTACTGTAAATATATCAAAACTTTTTGATTAGTAATGTGCGTTGCTTAGAACTTCATTTGGACAACTTTAAAGGTGAATTTCTCAATATTGAGATTTTTTTTTGCACCCTCAGATTCCAAATTTTCAAATAGTTATATCTCAGCCAAATATTGTCTTATCCTTACAAACCATACATCAATGGTAAGCTTATTTATTATTATTTTGAAAAAAATTGTCACTTATGATTGGTTTTGTGGTCCAGGGTCACAATTTAATTTTTATAATTATTATATTATAAACTATTGTGAAAAAAATTAACATGAACAAAATATTATATACATTTCTGAATAAAAAAAAAAAATATTTAAATGAATAAAGTAATGAATGAAAGAGTAAATGAAGGAATTAAAGAACAAATAAATAAGCGAATATTATATATTATATATTATATTATATATTTTAAATGTAAATGCAATTATACAATTTGAAATGTCTTTTTAATTAATTTATAATATAAAACTATAATGAAAATTATTAATATGAACAAAATTTATATGAAATTAATTCATATAAATTAGTAATGAATGAACTAATAAATACAAACTAAAATGAATAAATACAATTAAAAATATAAAAATTAATTATTTTAAATGAAAGTAATGAATGAAAAGGTAAATTAAGGAATTCAAGAACAAATAAATGAGCAAATAAAAAAATATTATATAATTTATATTGCATTTAAATGTATATAAATAAATTAGTAAATGAATGGACTAATAAATAAAAACAGAAAAAAATACAAAAAATGGAAAATTAAAAACAATTAAAATAAATTTATATATGATACAAAATTATTTAAAATGATGAATAAATTGTAAATAAAAAAATTCAATAATATATAAAAAATAAATATATAATAATATTAACATATACAAATAAATACAATTAAAATAAATGAATGAATGAATGAATGACATGAAATAATATAACAAATAAACAAATACTGTAGTGCAGTGAGGTCAAAGTCAAGCACAAGTAAACAGACATGCAGTCAGTTGGGTCTTGTAGCTATATGCATGCAGGCTAGATCTGTTAAACCCACATAATACATCTAGTCAACAATCACCCCATGATCCCGAGTGTTATCAGAGCCGGTCAGTTTTCATTTGTTTGATAACCAGCCGTGTGAACAGCTTGACGTACAGGTGATCCTTTCCAAACGCTGCCTTTCTGGGCTCCATCAACAGCGGGTTTCCATGGTGAACAATCCCAGTCTGCACTGCTCCTTGTCCACTATATCTCCAGAGGGATTGTCAACACAAAAAGACATGGACAACAGCTGCTTTGGCTCGCCGTCGCCTTCTCATGGCCATCCATTTCAAAAGAGCCGTTTGTTATGAACAAACCGCATCTGCATGCGGGAACGCGCAGTATTTCCGACCAGAAAAGAAGAAAGGTCAGAGATTTACTGGCGGCACTGGTGGCATTTTACTAAAGTCCCCGGTGAGACTGGAAAACTCTGCACCGTCGCTTTCAGACAGTTTATCAATCTGGCATTTCAGGTAGGAACTCAAAACCAGTCGTGGCATGAGGAACAGATCAAATAAATGAAAAACGGTATCTGAAAAAAGCGTTTCGAGCAATCCATAGCCAGCGTGGCCGATGAAGAAATCCCTCAGGATTTCAACCATTCCCTCCACTGCTCAGGCAATCAAGACTTATCGACTGAATGATCTAGGAATCCAAATGCAGCTCCGCTCACCACACGGCTGAGCGTATCTGCAATAATGTCATGCCATAAGGGAGCCTGACTATGGCACGCTGAATACCAGATTGAGACAGCACAAACTGCAGCTTTACCGGGCCAAAAGACCAACGGATGAATCATCAAATGCAATGTTCAGCAGCCTAATACTGCTATTCAAATAGAAATGCAAGGTCAGAAAACACGGATGCTTTCACTGCAAACATATCTGATCTACAGTGATGTGCTCAAGTGATTCTGGATGGGATCAAATTAAGGTTAATTTTAATCTAATTATATACATGATGCCTCGGTTAAATCCAATTTAAATTTGGCTATGAAATTTAAGCATTTAAAGCCATTATTGTGTTAAATGAGAATGTATCAAGTAGACATTATAAATAGTACCTTTAGAAAGATTATTACACACAAACGTTTAGGCTACAGAGGTCTAACTCTAACATAAACTATGAAGATACTTTGAGAAACATCTCAATATTTTTTTAATTAATTTATTTATTTTTATTTATACAATGAAGTTGCCAATAGTTTTCTTTTTCAGTTTTTCAATGACTGAAAACACTGTCATGCAAATGTTTCATACAGAAAGGCAATTCAAGAAAAAAAGGCAAAATAAAAAAAGTCATGCAAAAACTAATGTACAATTGGACTAAATAAAATGTAAAAGAAAAAATCAATAAAACTAAGTTTATAATAAAATACAACTTCAAAATAAATAAATATAAATGAAAAATGGACTAAATGTCTAAAAATATAATAAATAAAAAAATATATAACATATATTAAAAATAAAACATGAAATAAACAAATAAACGTCTATGAATTTATATATATAAAATATGAAATAAAGAGGAGTAAATAAAAACTATAAATATAAAAATTAATTAATTAAATGTATAAAAATTTTCAAAAATAAAAAAAATATATTAAAATAAAACATGAAACAAAATATAAGTCAAAATAAAATGAGAATTCAATAAAAATATTATTTAAAGCCATTATTGTGTTAAATAACAATTTATCAAGTACACAAATAAAAACAGCTTTAGACAGAAAAAAAATATTTGATTCAACATAAAACTTATTACACATAAATGTGACCCTGGACCACAAAACCAGTCATAAGGTTAAATTTGACAAAACTGAGATATATACATCATATGAAAGCTCAATAAATAAGCTTTCTATTGATGTATGGTTTGTTAGGATAGGACTATATTTGGCCGAGATACATCTATTTGAAAATCAGAAATCTGAGGGTGCAAAAAAATCAAAATACTGAGAAAATCACCTTTAAAGTTGTCCAAATTAGGTTCTTAACAATGCATATTACTAATCAAAAATTACATTTTGATATATTTATAGTAGGAATTTTACAAAAAATCTTCATGGAACATGATCTTTACTTAATTTCCTAATGATTTTTGGCATAAAAGAAAATTCCAAAATTTTGACCCATGCAATGTATTTTTGGCTATTGCTACAAATATACCCCAGCGACTTAAGACTGGTTTTGTGGTCCAGGGTCACAAATGTTTAAGCTACAGTATAGACTAAATGTCTAAACAGTTGAATAAAAAAATTAATATTAATAAAATATTTTATAAATAAAATAAATATAAATTAACTAAAAGTCTAAATTAAATTATAAAAAACATAAAAATAAAACATGAAATAAATAAACGAATGTCTAAGAAATAAATAAACAAAAAATAAAACATGGAATAAATTAACGAATAAAAAGGGGTAAATTAATTCTATAAATAAAAAACTATATAAATGGACTAAAAGTAAAAAAAAATGTATAAAAAACAAAACATGAAATAAATAAATATTTGACTGCATCACTTCTATATCAATGAAACATCTGGAAATATCCAGTGTTTTTCATGTTCAAAGGTTGAAGCAACCCTAACAACGAGATATTTAGCTCCTGGAATGTGAATTTTTCCATGGGAACATTTGTATTCCACCCCTAGGACTGCAATTTTTACTGGTTGACCTCCTACTGAAACACAATTGGCCAGGTTTTGTTGTGAAAATCTGGCAACCCTGGAAATATCTTTGATACTTGCATGCAAATGCATACTGTTTAAAACAAAGGGAAAACACCAGATGAACTCTATGGTTTGGATGGTATTTCTGAGTTGGCAAGATAAAAAAAGAGCTGCTATGAAACATCACACTCTATGCGTATTCACACGTGTCATGATGCACCTGTCAATCCTGACACAGTGATGTGGCTCTTGACTGATGCACAAACTTGCGTAAAGCGTCCTCACAGAACAGCTAAACTGGAACGCATCAGAACAGACAGCAGAACGTCTGAGCAGCGTGTTTGATACTCATCAAATTGCTATTGATCTCTGACAAGTAAAAACTCCAACAACTGTCAGCCACAGGTTTCTGATTCAATACTTTTGACAGATACTCCCATTTACGAGAGAAAGCCACTTTACGTCATCTCTTCCTTTCTTTCTACTGTAGCTGATGAGAAGCAAATTACAGCAAGACACACACACACACACACACACACACACACACACACACACACACACACAAAAATCTTTAAAATATATAAATATCAGGAATACTAGATTCTGGTTGGTCAATCACTGCATTTTGCAGTCAAGTTTGTGTGGTTCATGAAATCCAAAATTCTGTAAGTTTTATGCACTCAATTGCAATTTAGTTTTACAAGAGGCAGCAGTGATTACAGGTAAACTTCACAGTAATTTATTCACAAGAGGAAAGTGTTTACATTTTAAACTAAGCAGAGTCCAATACAAGAAAAAAAAATGTAATAAAAAAAATAAAAAAAAAATAAAATAAAAAAATAAGGATCTGATGCATATTCAGGACAGTTTACATATGCCCACCTTTAAACAAAATGTATATCACGACTAAATTTTGAATTTAAAAAAGTTCAACAAGCAATGCAATAAAATTAAGGCTGCAATGCAAAAAAAGACAGATAGAAAAAAAAGACCACAATGCAATGCAATACAATACAATTGAGACTGCAATGCAATGCAAAAATGCTAAATAAATAAATAAAAAGACTGCAATGCAATAAAATAAAGACCACAATGCAATGCAAAAATAAATAAATAAACAAATTAATTAATACCACAATGCAGTAAAAAAATGCAATAAAAATAAGAAATAAAATGAAATTTTTGGTTGATTCTTGATATATTTTTAGGACATATAAAAAGACCACAATACAATGCAAAAAAAAAAGGAAAAAAAAAATGCAATGCGAAAAAAGATAAATAAATAATGAATAATGGCCACTATGCAATGCAATGCGGAAAAAAAACAAAAAAACAACAACAACAAAAATTAAGAAAATTAAGAAATACAATTAAATACAATTTTTGGTCGATTCCTGATATATATTTAGGACATTTCAGATTAAAAAAAAAAAAAAAAAACACAATACAACTCAAAAAAAGATAAATAAATGAATAAATAAATAAAGACCATGATGCAATGCAATGCAAAAAAAAAAAAGATAAATAAATCAAGAATACTATGCAATGCAAAGAAATAAAAAAAAAATAAAAAAAATAAATCAAATTAAGAAATAAAATTAAACACAATTTTTGATCGATTCCTGATATATATTTAGGGCATTTCAGATATACCTGCCTTTAAACAGCATGTAAAATCAAAACTAACTTGGGGATTTGATTAAAAATAAAATACAACAAAGTAAAATAAAGTTAAAAAAATTAAAAGTGTTAAACTTCACAGTTAGATATGCATAGCCCAATACAAAAAGTTCAATCTGAAAAAATACATCTTAGACTGCAATCCAATGCAATAAAATACAGCTTTTGGTCAAACTGTTTACTGATCTCTAAAATTTCACGGATTTATTCAAGACATTTCAGACATACCCATCTTTAAACAGCACGTAAAGCACAACTAATTTAGGGATTAGTCACTTTATGCATCAATGTTTCTGTATGTTCCTGTCCAGACATGAAGTGGAGCTGACTTCACAGTATGAAGAAAGCCAAAAGCCTGTTTCCATTAGACTCCATCAGGGCCAAGACAATCAGAAAAGACAGAAATCAAGCAAAAACTAGCAAAAACCCCACCGCCTCCTCCCAAAAAGACGGCCATGACATGACAATAATCGCTCTAATATTTCATTTCGTGGCCAGACACGCTCACTGTGCTCTTCACGTTTTCCTCCAGACATATAATAAACAGCCATCCCCGAGGCAGGCCGTAACATGCTGGAATCAAATTTGCCATGTTTATTTTGCTGCTTGTAAATATAAAATTTCTCTATCAGAGCCATAAATCACCGAGCCGAGCGGCTCTCTGAGCGAATCTGAGTACAGATGCTAATAGAAAGTGAAAATTCAGGGAGATTTCTTGCTTGTGTTTCTGTGCTTGAGGGCACAGCAGTTTGATAAAGAAACACAGAAAGAGAAGTTAGAGAGAGAGAGAGAGAGAGCGAGAGAGCTACATACACACAAAAACAGTCATGCATTAAAAATATATTAGATAACAGGAGGGGAGACAGAGAGCAGAATCCTGCGCGGGACGGCAGACTGACGCGCAGCCACTGTGAGCGCCGTATGATGGATGGGGAGCGTCGGCGTGCTGAAAAGAAGACAGATTAAGCATGTCCAAGAAACACTTTTCTCTCTATGGAATATACGGAGAGATGCGTATCCCGGCGCGGCACAACAGTCAGCCACGCTGCAGCTGGACAGCGTCATCTCTAATGATGCCTGTGTGCTGAGATAAAGCACAAGTCTAAGGCTCACTGTGAAAAATGACCTGGGAAAACAGCCTCCATCGCAATACTCAGCAATTGCATTTCACGGTAAACCAGAGTCAGCACACAGGCCAGACCAGAGAAAGAGAACAAGAGCTGCCGGATACACGCAACAAACGTTTAATAAAGCTGGGATCAGTCCTACTACACACAACACTCATCATATACTCAATAAATCCAGTGCCTAAAGGCGAATAAAATAAAATAAAATAAAATAAAATAAAATAAAATAAAATAAAATAAAATAAAATAAAATAAAATAATAAAAGATGTAGTGCCTCAGCTTCACCAAACAGTATTTCTGAAAGTCTGCTAACCAATTTTCTATTGAAAAGCTAATAGAAATAAATAGCAGAAAATACATTTAAAATATATTTTTTGTTAAAAAATGTAATACTATTAATAATAATATTAATATATTTTATTACCTAATGCTAAACTCCATTAATAATAATAATAATAATAATAATAATAATAATAATAATGATAAATATACACTCCATTAATAATAAATAAATAAATATATAAGCTCCATTGATAGTAAACAAATAAAAATACAGTCCATTAATAATATAATTAATTAATAAATGAAATGAAAATAAAACTATTAAATTAATAATGATAATAATAACAATAATAATAAAAGATATAGTGCCAGAGCTTGATTAAACAATATTTCTGCTAACCATTTTCTATTGAAAAGCTTATAGAAATAAATTGCAGAAAATACATTTAAAATATATTTTTTGTTAAAAAATTTAATACTATTAATAATAATATTAATATATTTTATTACCTAATGCTAAACTCCATTAATAATAATAATAATAATAATAATAATAATAATAATAATGATAAATATACACTCCATTAATAATAAATAAATAAATAAATATATAAGCTCCATTGATAGTAAACAAATAAAAATACAGTCCATTAATAATATAATTAATTAATAAATTAAATGAAAATAAAACTATTAAATTAATAATAATAATAATAATAATAAAAGATATAGTGCCAGAGCTTGATTAAACAATATTTCTGCTAACCATTTTCTATTGAAAAGCTTATAGAAATAAATTGCAGAAAATACATTTAAAATATATTTTTTGTTAAAAGATTTAATACTATTAATAATATTAATATATTTTATTATCTAATGCTAAACTCCATTAATAATAATAATAATAATACTAATAATGATAATAAATATACACTCCATTAATAATAAATAAATATATAAGCTCCATTGATAATAAACAAATAAAAAATACAGTCCATTAATAAAATAATTAATTAATAAATAAAATGAAAATAAAACAATTAATAATAATAATAATAATAACAACAACAATAATAATAATAATAATAAAAGATATAGTGCCAGAGCTTGATTAAACAATATTTCTGAAAATCTGCTAACCATTTTCTATTGAAAAGCTTATTGAAATAAATTGCAGAAAATACATTTAAAATATATTTTTTTGTTTAAAGATTTAATACTATTAATAATAATACTAATATATTTTATTACCTAATGCTTAACTCCATTAATAATAATAATAATAATAATAATAATAATAATAATAATAATAATAATAATAATAATAATAATAATAATAAAAGACAGCGTGCCAGAGCTTGACCAAAAACAATATTTCTGAAAATCTGCTAAACCATTTTCTATTAAAATGCTTATAAATATTTTTAATTTTTGTTTAAAGATGCATTAATAATAATAATAATAATAATAATAATCAATAACAACAATAATATTGAAAAATATAAATTAAAATAAAATAACAAAATGAAAACTAAAACAAACTTTTGTTTTTGTATGCTTGTTGTTTAAATAAAATAAAATAAATAATAATTAATTAAATGAGAATTTAACTATTAAATTAATAATAATAATAATAATAATAAACAATGTTATTAAAATTATAAATTAAAATAACAAATTAAAACTAAAACTAAATAAAATAAAACAAAATAAAAAGGTGAAGTGAAGTGCCTGAGCTTCACCAAACATTATTTCTGAAGTCTGCTAAACCATTATCTGTTGAAAAGCTTATAGAAATAAATAGCAGAAAATGTATTTAAAATATATTTTTTGCTTAAAGATTTAATACTATTAATAATAATATTAATATGAATATATTTTATTACCTTTTTATAAATAAAAGTTTGCTAAACTCCATTAATAATAATAATAATAATAAATATATAAACTCCATTATTAATAAATAAGCTCCATTAATAATAAACAAATAAAAAATACAGCCCATTAATAAAATAATTAATTAATAAAATAAATATAAAACTATTAAATTAATAATAATAATAATAATAATAATAATAATAATAATAATAATAATTCTATTAAAATGCTTAAAAATATTTTTAATATTTTTGTTTAAAGATTTTTTTATTAATAATAATAATAATAATAATAATAAACAATAACAACAATATTGAAAAATATAAATTAAAATAAAATTACAAATTAAAACGAAAACAAAATAAAAAGGTGAAGTGCTTGAGCTTTATGAAAAGATATTTCTGAAAGTTTGCTAAACTCCATTATTAATAATAATAGTAATTTTATATATATAAAATTCCATTATTAATAAACAAATAAATAAAAAATGCAGTACATTAATAAATAATAATCATAATAATAATAATTAAATAACATAAATAAAAATTGTATAAATTAAAATAAAATACGAAAATATTTATTTATAAAAAATAAAACGGTAAAGTGCCTAAGCTTTACAAAAAGATATTTCTGAAAGTTTGCTAAGCCCATTTCTATCCAAATGCTTACAAAAATAAATTTAATTTATCCGAACTTTTGTTTTTGTATGCTTGTTGTTATAAATAAAATAAAATACATTTAAATGTTAAAACGTTTTTACAGAAAAGCTTTTTATAGAAATAAATTCTAGATTACAGTATCAGTTTGAAACATATAATACATTTTATAACTATTTTCTGTTATGATTTTATGTTATGCTAACCTTTGGGTGAACTCTGAAGGAATCTCTTTCAAAAGAGTCCTATTTAGTGAGCATATACAATTTTTGGAGGCAATTTGTTCTCAAATGGTATAACAGGAAAAGAATAAGAAAATATTTTTCGAAGAGTTACAAATGATCAAAAGAATCTTCCATACCAGACTGACCCTGTTCCCCTGGGCAAAAAAAAAAAAAAAAAAAAAAAAACAAGATTGTACCAAGTTTATAGGTCACTGCACAGCACAAACGCAGGAAAAGATTCTTAAAGAACTTTAAAGAAGCCCTTGGCCAAAATGGTGGAAATATTGCCAGGCTATACATATTCATATGCGTTCACCCCAAAAGGGTCAATTAAATCAAACCGCCCAACCACTGTCTTGACCTCCTGAGAATAGTGTCCAGTGCTGAACAATGACCCCTTTCTCCATTTCTAAGAGTCCAGAAGCTCTTTCTTTATGGCTGTTTAAAAGTGAATTGAATTGGTTTTGTATTTTTGCTGGAATCCGTTTGCTGAATTTCCACAGTACAATGAACGCTAATCCTTCAGTCCACACACACACAAAAAAAAACACAACTCATTCTTTCTCACCTACAGCGGCGGTTTGTTTGGGTGAGGAAGTTGTGATTTCTAGTAGGATGTAGGCGTTCTGCTGCTAAAAAAGGACTAAGAAAAGAAGAAAGAACTGTAATGAGGAGTAAAAAAAGAAACACCTCAGAGCTGCAAGCACAGGCTAAAAAAACTCACATTAAACTTGCATTAAATTTAATGAAGGTACTATTCAAATGTCCATGTATTATTTTAATTCAACCGTTAGAATAAATCTACAAAAGCAGGCTTCGTCTTCTAGCCTGCATGAGTTAGTACTGAAATTTATATCCTGGAAATGTTTAAAACGGACTGGAGACACAATTAGTCAGCAGAGAAATGTTGCATTCACTCCTATTATCTCTGTTATGATATATTTTGTTATTTTATGAACAAATGAATAAATAAATGCACTAAATTAACACAAATCAATGCATATTACACTCATCAAGGCTGTATTTACTTGATCAAAAATACAGAAAAAACAGTAATAATGTGAAATATTATTATGGTTTAAAATAATGGTGTTCTATATTAATATATTTTCAAATATAATTTACTTCTGTGATGCAAAGCTGAATTTTTATCAGCCATTAATTCAGTTTTCAAGTCTTTGCTATCACTTTTTATCAATTTAACACATCCTTGGTGAATAAAAGTATTAATAAAAAAATAAAAATAAGAATAAAAATTGACTGACCATAAATTTAGATATTAGTTTATATTGTTAAATAAAAATAATAAAAAAATAAATCAGCATATTAGAATGATTTCTGAAGGATCATGTGACCGAAAATTCAGCTTTGTATCACAGAAATAAATTACATTTTACAATATATTCACATAGAAAATAGTTATTTTAAATTGAAATAATATTTCACAATATTACAGTTTTTTCTGTATTTTTGTTCAAATAAATGCAGCCTTGATGAGCATAAGAAACGTCTTTAAAAACCATTAGCAATTTACTGATCCTAAACGTTTGAGCAGCAGTGTATGTTTTTTTAATTTGACATTTTTTATGAAAATTTAGTTATTTTACACATGCATAAATAAATAACAGCATAAATATAAATGCATAAAACATTAAGGCATACAAAATGCATTAAATATTAATGCATGCATTAATAAATATGACTGAAAATGTGACAATTTTCACATTTCACAGAAAATTGTTCTCATAATGTCTTAATCAGAACATGGCACATTATAATATGCATTATTTAGTTGGGCAACCATATACACCATGCATTTCTAAAGCTTTTCAATTGGTTTGCATACATAGTGGACAGAAAAAAGCCTATAAAACAAGACACACGGCATCTAATCCAAAGCGTTCAGTCCAATACTAGATTCAAGCCCAGTAAAGCTGACAATCAAAATCAGAGGAAGTCAACACAGCAGCAAAGTTCAGCAGCTCTCTGTGAGATGAAACGTCCCGCTGTGAGCCAATCTACTGAGACAACACCAAAGAACACCTGAGACCTGAGAGAGACCATCATTAAAACGGCTGACCCGACAGAACTCACGCCGACCTCACCCACAGCACAAACACAACAAAAACACAAAACCAGGCCAACATAAACATCCCGGAATAAAACAGCCTGCCTGGGATTTTCACCTGTTTTATGGTCAAAACGGTGCGTCCGATCATATAAGAGACGGGATTTGAGGAATCATTTATGTTTAAAACACAAATGCTGCAGGATAACACTACAGAATCTCAATTTATTGAAAAAGAAGGATGTTTTCAAAACAAAACTTGCATTTTATATTCCACACAAATCTATTCCATGTCTATATTTTATTTTGACAATATTTTCATGAGCGCATTGTAGCACGGTAATTCCTAAATATCAATTATGTCATAAATTAATGTATAAATTAATGCATAAATAACTTTAGAAATGAATAAAAATGCAAAAATAAATGCATAAATAAATAGATAAATAAATTTTGTCCCACAATAATATTATTTAAGTACATGATTCTAGGAATAATAATAGTAAACGATAAAAACAACAACAATAATATAAAAAATATAATTAAAATAAAATAAATTAAAACTAAAACTAAATAAAATAAAACTAAATAAAAAGGTGAAGTTAAAAAGATAAAAAGATATTTCTGAAAGTTTGCTAAACTCCATTAATAATAATAAGTATATATATAATAATATTATTTATTAACAATAAATAAATAAACACTATTAATAATAAACAAATAAATAAAAAATGCAGTCCGTTAATAAATAATAATTAAATAATATAAATTAAAATTAAATAAATTAAAATGAAAGAAAATGTAAAGAAAAAACTTTAAAATTTTTTTTACAAAAAGAGATTTCTGAAAGTTTGCTAAACTCCATTAATAATAATAAGTATATATAATATTATTTATTAATAATAAATAAATAAACACTATTAATAATAAACAAATAAATAAAAAATGCAGTCCATTAATAAATAATAATAATAATAATAATAATAATAATAATAATAATAATATAAATGAAAATTAAAGAAAATTTAAAGAAAAAAAATAAAAAGCTTTACAAAAAGATATTTCTGAAATATTGCTAAGCCCATTTTTTTTCCAAATGCTTACAAAAATAAATTTAATTTATCTAAAAATTTAATTTATTTAATTTATCTATTTGTTTTTGTATGCTTGTTGTTTAAAGATAATCATAAAATAAAAAAATAAAACATAAAAAATTATAAATAAAATAAAATAAAATAAAATAAAATAAAATACGAAAGTGCCTGAGCTTGATGGAAAGATATTTCTAAAAGTCTGTTAAAACATTTTTTATAGAAAAGCTTTTATAGAAATGAATTTGAGATGACAGTATCAATTCAAAATATAATTTACTTGAGCTTTATAACTATTTTCTGTTATGATTTTATGTAATGCTGACCTTTGGATAACAACTATTTAAAAAAAATGATAATTTGTTATATCCTTACATAATAAGGCTTGATAATGTCTAAAGTCTGGGATTTTTTACCTGTTTAATGGTACAAATCATGCATCTTATTATTCAAGTACATGATTTGAAAAAAAAAGAAAAAAAAAAAACATTTTTGAAGCACAAACGCAGCAGGATAATATTAGAGATTCACAATTTATTGAAAAAAACAAAACAAAAAAAAACATGTCTGGATATTCGTTAGATCAGCTCTTTTAGGTTGATTTAATTCCAGTATATTTCAAACCGATGCAAATTATGTGAACCTGCTAACCGATGTTAATTATGGCATAAAAAGAACAAAAGCGCTCATAAAAGAGCAAATAGCTTTGGGAAACAGAAGCCAATATCTATGAAAAAACATAATTGTTTTGATGGAATTCAGATATGGTATCTTATCCAGCACCCCGAGGCTTTTTAAAAATGATCAAGCGTTGAGGGCATAAAACACTTTTCATTTTCCGTCCACTTACATTATAATAGTCGGACCGTATTCAGCGGCACAGCATTTCCATATTTAGAATGAGCCACCGAAGAAAAGCTCATAGAGTTAGAGCGTGTGATTTATATACTGGTCTGTCAAACTGAGGAGAAAGTGTTCGATACGCAGAATAAAAGAGCAGAAAAAAGAGACAGAGACAGAGAGAGTGTGCAAAAGACTGTAAATAAAGAAGGAGTGTTTTTTTCCCCGAAGTTCTGCTTCAGTGCCATGCTGGATTTGTGATTTCATAGGCTAAACCCCAGGGGAACAGCATGAAGTAGAGGAACTCATTTCAGCCTGAATTCAGATTGATTTCCTATCCAGTTCCTTCTCAATGGAGGCAGTCCAGGGCCAAATAAACATAAGGTCACTGCATCAATCTCTGCCGCTTCCTTCTCATGCCATCTGATCTAGTTTCACAGCGACGCTTCACGCACTCCAAACACCGAGCTCAATTGGCTCTCACACTTCGGAAGCAAATGTATTTAATAGACATATGCCGGCAGTGTTGTGGCTACTAACTTCTGTGTCTGGAATAGCATAATATACTATTATACTAGTGTAAAAATATAAAATATGTATACTGAAACCAACCAAATAAATGAATAAATAAATATATGCTAGGGCTGGGCCGATAAACGATATCATATCGAATCGCGATAAAATGTATGTTAATAACGATGATAAGCTCTAGATTTTGCTCGATATGGATTAATCTAAGAGCCAATCACACAGCAGAAATATGCGACAACAGCCAATCAGCGTGCAGCGTGCGTGTGCATGTCAAAGTACAAAGTTCATTTCTTACCGCACTTTGCGAAGCAAACTTAACACCAGGACGACAAAAAAAAAAGAGTGGAAGCAGTGACGAAAGTGAAACTAACCTCGAGTTATTATCCAAAGATGTTGAAATTGTCGACAAAAAGGTAGCACGAATTCCGTTATATAAGTGGTTTGGCTATCTAAAAAGTGACTCTCAGCTCAGCTGAGAGTTTGGCGCGATTGTTAAAACTGAAACCGAAAGCAAAAAACGCACGCGCATTCAAAAGCAATTTTAATCCCCCTTGTTTAGAGAGTGACTCCCCAATGCACGCAAATTAGGCTACATGACATATCTAGGCTGTTATTAGTTTGTAGACTGATAAGTTGTGTATGTCTATAGCTCTGTATCATGCTTGAAATATTCGGTCTCTATTTGCACTTTGAATATTTAGAGAGTAGCCTACTTTGATTATGGCTGAATTATCTGCACTTAATACGATTAAAAAAGAACTGTGTCGTAATTTTTTGTTATTTATACTGTAGAGTGTTTCAAAATGCAGTGGTTGCCTCTAATTTAAATAGCTCAACCTATAATAGAGAAAATAAACAATTGTGTTAATAATAATAAATAAATAAATAATTGTTACAAATTATGTTTTTACAATCATTTTATGTTTACATTTTGTACATTTACTCTCATTTACCATACTCTGTCACAACTTTTACAATAAATTAATTTTTTTAAATTTATTTTAGTAAGGTGTTTTAAGTTTTAAGGCCAAATCTGTAATCTGTTTTTGTTAATAAACTATACTTTAAAATGTAATTCAATGAACCCTTTAATTTTTGTGGCTTTAGTCATTGTTGGGATACTATTTTAAAGCTGGCAACATCAACAGCTTATATCGAAATATATATCGTTATCGTTCAATATGGGGAAAAAATTATCGAGATTACATTTTTGCCATATCGCCCAGCCCTAATATATGCATTAATTTGATTAAACAAATCAAATATATATAACACACACACACATGCATTTATTTGATCAAAAACACAGTAAAACAGTTATTTTGGGAAATATTAAAATATATTTATTTTCACTTTTTTAAATATTTTTAAAATTTATTAATTTTCATGTATTTCTTAATAAATGTGTGTGCACAAATATATGCAAATACCATAAAAACAGTAATATTGTAAAATATTAATTATTTAGTAATTGAATTTTAATATTTCACAATGTTACTGTTTTTATGGTATTATATAATTATAAACAGTGTACCTATGCATTTATTTGATCAAAAACACAGTAAAAACTGTAAAATTGTGAAATATTACAATTAAATTGCTAAAATAATTGTCCATTTTAATTAAATTTAAATGTAAAAAAGAAAGAAAAAATAGATTTTATATATAAATTTATATAAAATATACATTTAAATTACATTAAAATGGATAACTATTTTAGTAATTTAAACATTTCACAATATTATTATTGTGTAATATAATATTATTATTGTTGATATTATAATTATTGTTATATTGTGAAATATAAAAATTAAATAACTAAAATAATTGTCAATTTTAATGAAATTTAAATGTAAAACGAAACACACACACACGTACACACATGCAAATTATATTAAAATAATTTTTTAATTATTAATAGTTATATTGTGAAATTTAACGCATCAATTAAGTGTATAAATTTCATATTTTTCATAATAAACATGCATATAAATGTTTGCATTTATTTAAAAAAACAATAAAACACTAATACAGTGAAATGTTTAAAGTAAATAATTAAAATCTGAATGTTTTTAATATATTTTTTTATTTTTCAAAACTATCTTTAAATGTACTAATTTAATATATTTTTAATAATATATATACACAAACATATAAAAATAATTCTAAACCATTTTTACTAAAGTTAATACTTTTATTTACACCAAGGATGCAAAAGTTGCAGCACTTTTTGCTGTTAGTTGCTCTAAAAAAGTTTGCTTGAGTATCTTCTATTGCACAACTTTAAATAATGAGTATCTTTAGCTTGACAAGCTTGTTTTCAAAATAGCTCCTCAACACTGCACATCTGCACACACTTCCATTCAAGTCTGACACAACGAACTGCTAAAAGCACAGCTTCATCTGCTGACATTTAAATAATGCAACCAATGCTAATCTTAATTAGCATAGCATATGCCGTCAACTACTGCTGACTGTTTAGAAACTTAAAATACACCCTTTAGCACTACGCTTACATAATGTGTGCCTCTTAGCCATCAGAAACAAGTGAGCGCTACAACAACGGAGAAAACCTGACCTTCGTCAAACTGGGCTCTGTCCCAAAAACATACTTAGCTACTATAGTCATACTCTAACACACACACGTTGGGTTTACATGTTTTATGGGGACATTCCATAGGCGTAATGGTTTTTATACTGTACAAACCGTACTTTCTATGGCCCTACACCTACCCTACACCTAAACCTAGCCCTCACAGGAGAGTGTGCATACTTTTACTTCATCAAAAAAACTCATTGTGCATGATTTATAAGCCTGTTTCCTCATGGGGACCTGAAAAATGTCCCCACAAGGTCAAAATCTACTGGTATTCCTATCCTTGTGGGGACATTTGGTCCCCACAACGTGATGAATACCAGGTACACACATACACACACACACACACACACACACACACACACACACACACACACACACACACACACACACACACACACACACACACACACACACACACACACACACACACACACACACACACACACACACACACACAGTAATTTTTTTGTTAAGTTTGTAATATTTTTTTAGGATGGAAGCTTGTTTAAAATAAGTGACTTTTTCTCTATTTTTCTGAACTTTTCTTTAAAATCAAATTCAAGTTCTTATTGCACAATTTCCTTCTCAGAGTTCTTAAATTTTGCCTTTTTTCTTTAAATTATGAATTCATATTCATAATAATTGTGACTCTTTTTATAATTTGCAATATCAAGTTAAAAAAAATTACTTATGACTTTTTACAGTATCACACAAAAGGAAGTACACCCCTTACATTTAAGCAACCGTTTTAGTATGTCTTCTCAAGGGACAATACTATAGAAATTAAACTTGGATATATTTCAGAGTAGTCAATGTGCAGCTTGTGTAGCAGTAAAGATTTACTGTCCTCTGAAAATAACTCAAGATGAACGTGTCCAAAGTATCAGTATTTTGTGTTAACACCATTGTTATCAGGCACTGCCTTTATCATCCTGGGCATGGAATTGACCAGAGCTGCACAGGTTGTTACTGGGATCTTCTTGCTCTCCTCATGGAGCTGCTGGATATTAGACACATGGTGCTTCTCCACCTTACGCTTGAGGGTGCCCCACAGGTGCTTAATAGGGTTCAGGTCTAGTTTCTGGAGGAAAGGCATCATGTTCCTCTTCAAAATATACAGTACATTATGGAATCCATGTTTCCCTCAATGAACTGCAGCTCATCAGTACCAGCAGCACTCATGCAGCCCCAGACCATGATGCTACCACCACCATGCTTGACTGTAGGCAAGATACAATTTTCCTGGTACACATGCTGGACACAATCTGAGCCAAACAAGTTTATCTTATAGTCTCATCAGACATGGACAGGACATGATTCATGTAATTCATGCTCTTGTAAAGGTTGTCTTCAGCAAACCGTTTTGCGGGCTTTCTTGTGAGCCAGCTTCAGATGAGGCTTCCTCCTGGGACGACGCCTTTGCAAACCGACTTGTTGCAGTGTGCGGCGTATGGTCTGAGATCTGACAAGCTGAACTTCTACTTCTGCAACCTTTAAAGGAATGCTGGCAGCATGCATGCATCTGTTTTTTGAAGCCAGGTTCTGCACCTGACGCACAGAAAGAGTGCTCAACTTCATTGATCGACCCTTGCAAGGCCTGTTCTGAATGGAACCCATCTGGGAAAACCTCTGTTTGACCCTGACCACAGTACTGTATCTCAGTTTCAGGGTGTTACTGAACCTCTAAAAGCCTTGGCCATTTTTGTGGAGAGCAACCATTCTAATTCTCAAATCCTCAAAGAGTTCTTTGCCATGAGATGCCATGTTGAACATCCAGTGGTCAGTATAAGATAAGTGTACTTAAAGCACCAAATTTTAACTGCTCTAATACAAGATACACAACTTTGTATGGTCCTGTCAAGCAGACAAAAACAGAGCCATGATGAATAGACCATGTGGCTTTGCATGGTAAAACAACATACTGCTATTATCACTTAGTCTGTACTCACTTTTGTTTACAGCTATTTTGAATAAAGGCTGTACGTACGGTAATTTTCAGAGGACTGTAAATCTACACTGCTACACAAGCTGCACATTGACTACTACATTCAAGTTTCATTTCTTTAGTATTGTCCCTTGAGGAGGTATACTAAAATGGTTGTTGAAATGTATGGGGTGTACTCACTTTTGTGAGATACTGTATCTGAGAATTCTGATTTTTTTTTTCTCACAACTTCAAGGTTTTATCTCAGGTTGGATTTTTCTTCTTAGAATTGCGAATTAATATCTATCAATCTTGACTTTTTGCCTCAGAGTTGCACATTTTTATCTCACAAGTACAAGTGACTATTTCCTCAGAATTGCAATAACCAGAATTGTGAGAATAAATTACAATTTGCTTTTTTTTTTTTTAATTTATTTAAAATTTTTAAAATTCCATGGCAAAAGCTTCCATATCCCAGAAAGTCATTATTTATAGGTTATTTTGCACCTTTTTGCACAGCCGTCACGTCAGGAACACACATACGATCCCTTAAACGCACAGTTTTTGAAAAATTCTGACTTTTTTCTTACAACTGCAAATTTCTCACAATTGTAAATTAACATCTTGCAATTTTGACTTTTTTAGAGTTGTAAGTTTATATCTTGCGATTCCCACTTTTTAAAATTATGACAAAAAAATCAGAATTGTGAGATATAAACTGAGAACTGCAAGAAAAAAAATCCGAATTTTGAGATACAAATTTTTAATATTATTCCCTGATGGATAAAGCTTCCATATTTAGAATTTCATTATTTATAGGTCATTTTGCACCTTTTGGCACAACTTTCATGTCAGAAAGACCCATGTGATCCTTTTAATGCTCACTGGGTTTTTGGGAAAGAGCCATGGTAGTCTGAAACATATTTTATGATTACTGGCCTAAAAATACAGTAAATGTTAACCTTTTTGGGGAACAAGACATGTTGGCCTGCAATTGCTTTTACACAGCCGTGAAGCTGTGATGTCCACCTGGAGCTGAATGATGAGCGTTCCGTTCAGTCTGTTTCTTTCCTTTCTGCTACAGAAGAGCGTGTAATCGAGTGGCTTTTAGTAGATTTAACATAAGGAAATGACGGCACGTTCTCCGGATGGTAATCTCCTCACACGCTCGGCATGAGCACCGCATCATGAATGTTTCATCTCCTGTATTACCAGGACTCTTTTCAGCCCCGCTCTGAACGCTCACACAGATAGGAACATCAGTAAAGTCTACTGCACCTCAAAGGGGGAAAAAAGACCATTACTCAGGAAAGAAGCACATTTCCCGAAATTGATTACTTGCTACGCAAACCAGTGATTTAATCTCGCGATTCTGTCGAACAGGCAGCGAAGATGTGATGTTTTTACTCCTTTTTTCACATCAGAGCTGTATTGAAACTCTCTTGGCCACAGAAGACCTAAACACACATCTCTGTGTGCTGTGTAACAATACAATCTCCAGCTTAAACACAAAGGATGAAATTCTGGTTAAGCACACACACGGGTAAACCTTCAGATAAGGCAATGGTTTACATTTTACTCTCTTGTTCTGGGACAGAACTATTCATGTTTCTGAGTGCTGCTCAAAGGAGACTGACCTTGGTATAAATTTAGAGTTTGAACTCCAAAAAACCCAGAACTTCAAATAAATCAGCCAATTAAGCTTTTTAAGTTCACCGCATCTGAATATATATTTATTAAAAGAGTCTCTTAAGCTCACTAATGTTTTCTATGGGAATATGTTAAAAAGTAATTTATTTCTGCAATCAAAGCTGTATTTTCAGCATCATTACTCGAGTCTTCAGTGTCACATAATTCTTCAGAAATCATTCTAATCAGGATTGCCAGGCCTTCGTAACAAAACCAGCCCAATAATGCTCCGGAGGATACTGGCAATCGCTCAAAACTGCTCCAAAATCATGGTTTGTGGGGGTTGCACTTGGTTAAAAATCACATTACAGGGGTGCAGGGGATTTTGTTATAATCTGTGGCAATAGTATAAAAGTAGCCCAATTCCACAGGAAAAGTGTGCAACACTGATTCTAATATGCTGAATTGCTGTTCAAGAAACAGTTCTGAATTGCTGTTCAAGAAACATGTGAATACTACAATCCCTCCAAGTTTCAAGTCTCTACAACTTACGGTTTGGTCTGCACAATCAGTTTTACATGGAGATCGCTGATCCATGACCATTCTATCAAGTACAATAGGGTTTCAGCACTATATGTTTGAACCCCTAAATATAATATCATGTTATATAATAATATAATATAGAATTTCAAATTTGAGCCTGTGACTGACGGTTTAGGAGTTATGAGTGATTTCATACTTTTGATCGCTGTAGCGCCCCCATCAGGCCGAATGGGGGGAGCTTTGGTGACATTGTCGGCGATGTGAGTACTACAATCCCTCCAAGTTTCAAGTCTCTACGACTTACGGTTTGGTCTGCACAATCAGTTTTACATGGAGATCGCTGATTTATGACCATTCTAGCAATTAAAATAAGGTTTCAGAGGTACATGCTTGAACCCCTAAATATAATATAATACTATAATATAATATAGAATTTTAAATTTGAGCCTGTGACTGACGGTTTAGGAGTTATGAGCGATTTCGTACTTTTGATCGCTGTAGCGCCCTCGTCAGGCCGATTGGGATGAGCTTTGGTGACATTGTCGGTGGTGTGAGTACTACAATCCCTCCAAGTTTCAAGTCTCTACGACTTACGGTTTGGTCTGCACAATCAGTTTTACATGGAGATCGCTGATCCATGACCATTCTAGCAATTACAATAGGGTTTCAGAGCTACATGCTTGAACTTCTAAATATAATATAATGTAATATAATACTTTAATATAATATAATATAATATAGAATTTCAAATTTGAGCCCGTGACTGACGGTTTAGGAGTTATGAGTGATTTCATACTTTTGATCGCTGTAGCGCCCCCGTCAGGCCGAATGGGGGGAGCTTTGGTGACATTGTCGGCGAGGTGAGTACTACAATCCCTCCAAGTTTCAAGTCTCTACGACTTACGGTTTGGTCTGCACAATCAGTTTTACATGGAGATCGCTGATTTATGACCATTCTAGCAATTAAAATAAGGTTTCAGAGGTACATGCTTGAACCCCTAAATATAATATAATACTATAATATAATATAGAATTTCAAATTTGAGCCGGTGACTGACGGTTTAGGAGTTATGAGCGATTTCGTACTTTTGATCGCTGTAGCGCCCTCGTCAGGCCGATTGGGATGAGCTTTGGTGACATTGTTGGCGAGGTGAGTACTACAATCCCTTTAAGTTTCAAGTCTCTATGACTTACAGTTTGGTCTGCACGATCAGTATTACATGGAGATCGCTGATCTGTGATCATTCTAGCAATTACAATAGGGTTTTAGTGCTGCATGCTTGAACCCCTAAATATAATATAATATCATTTACATACAATGACTTTTGGGTCAATTGGGTTTGTTTAAAACAAGAGGCCACAAAACAAGGTCAAAAACTTTAGAAGAAAGTAGCTGCATTCAAATTCTCATGCACTGCATTTGATAAACAACTTACTCCTCTATCGAGGGACATTATGCAAGAAAACAGATCTCCAGAATCAATACGGAGCAGCTCTAGTGTATTTATACATGACCACCAACCACAACAGTGTGATTAACTCTGCTCTCCTACCTGGACTCTGCTGCTGGGCTCCTTTTTAATCCATTTGATGACCGTCTCATAGACCAGCTCCTCTGCTTTCGTGTTCAGGCTGTCGTTGGACATGTAGCTAACCAGGTCTTCTTTGGAAATGTTGAGGATCTCATCTTGACCTGCCACGTCAGGGAAATTCTGCAGGGCGTAGGCCTTTGCCATGTTGTGGAGCTCGGTGCACTGCATCGCCTCGGCCATGGCCAACACTCCCAGACAGTTAGCGGCCGTCAGCTGTTTTTCTGCGAGAGACGCACACGTACACACATGAGCTGGGAAACAAACCTTGAACGCACTAACAATGAGAGGTGTTTGGAAGATTAAATTTATCCAAGTGTGTAGCTGTGGAAAAGGCGAGTGTAATATCTCAAGCAGCTTGTGGGCAAAAGACCTAAGCATAGGAATCGATTGGGTGCGAGGGCAAGGAGGCTCA
The DNA here is from genome assembly GCF_049309525.1 of Garra rufa. Classification (NCBI taxonomy): domain Eukaryota; kingdom Metazoa; phylum Chordata; class Actinopteri; order Cypriniformes; family Cyprinidae; genus Garra; species Garra rufa. The sequence goes on along the minus strand of NC_133381.1, from coordinate 4,523,758 downwards.
CTGGAGACTTAGATTCGTCCAGACAGACACAGACCTTTTCTACTGCATGAAAGGTCAATAAAACCACTGCTAACCCGGCGCTTACTTCATTGAGCACAACTAAATCAAGTCAAAAATTAAACCTATATACTATTTGTTTTACTTACTTTAACATTAACTTACTGAAAAAAATATATAAATAAATACTGTACATATATACATTAATGAATAAACATACTACTAATATATATATATATATATATATATATATATATATATATGCAAATGTTTATTTAAGAAAATTAATACAATGTAAAACCATTATTTTTATAAATACAAAATAATATCAGAAATAAACATTATGATTAAACATTTTTAATAAATGCAAAGTAGATATTTTATATCTACAATAAATGTCAAATATTCAAAATAAGTTATTTTTTATAAATACAAAATATCAGAAATAAACACTAAGAATTATATTGAAATCAACTTTAAGCGTCATTTAAAATTGTTTAAAAAAGGCAAAATGTTTTATCTACAATAAATGTTAAATGTTTTAAATAAATGATTTTTATAAATAGAAAATATCAGAAATAAAATAAAATGTGCATTAAATTTCTCAACATCTCTCTGTTTTTACTGTCATTCTATTTTGTGCAATAACTAATCGAATTTTTAATTACAAAAATATTTTTATAAATAAATATTGTATCAACTACACAGACTTAAAATAAAATATGTATTAATAAGCATACAAATATTTCAAAAATGTTACATAAATGTTATACATAAATATCTATCTATCATCTATCTATCTATCTATCTATATAGTACTTTATGCATTTGTATGTTTGTAATTAAAAATTATTAAAATAAATAAATAAATAAATAAATATATATATATATATATATATATATATATAGTACTTTATGCATTTGTATGTTTATTAATACATATTTTATTCATAATCTGTGTCGTTTATACAATAAAAAATAAACAATAAAAATATTTTTGTAATTAAAAATTATAAAAAAAAAAAAATATATATATATATATATATAGTACTTTATGCAATGAAATTTCATGTTTTATTAGATAATGTTATGGTATAAAATTTGCATTTAATTTCTTAACATCAATCATAATCATAATTAGTATGGTAATCTGTATTACTATTAATTTACTCCATATAAAATTTTAGAAATGCTGCATTGCAAAAAGAAAAAAAAGTGTGGACTTTAGTTGGGTGAATTTGCAGGTGTGGGCATAACACTGCATTAAATCAAGCATACAATATATGACAGTCTCTGTGAAAAGGCGTAAAGCAAACGGCACTCAAAACACAATTACGTGTAATGAAAGCACATACGCTTATAAAAGCACAAATGGCTTCGATTTCTATTACCAAATATTTCAATGCACAATCTTGACTGTAAGAACTCAACTCTTTCCCGCTGATGAAACCTTGAAGGCGAATCTCTTTCGGAGAGCGTTCACTTTTCATAAGTGTTCAAGTGTCATATATCCCTTATCTGAAGTGGTCACGCTAACAAGAACGTCTAAAGAGCCAGGCTTGCACATTTCGACTTTTCATTTCTAACTTTTGTATACTGAAGTAGACGGAGCTCTCCAGCGAATCCCTACAGGAGAGAATGTCATTTCATAGGCGTCGAGGTGCTGATAGATTAATAAGCTCCGGATCCCAGGGGTTCATGGGAAGAGGAGCACAAATCAGAGCTGTCAAAGCCACCGACATCGACTTTTTGATTCCAAAGCTAAACTCATTATTCACATTCCTCGCACCTGCCTTATTAACAGCAAATGTAAAAAAGGGCATAATTCATGACAGTGTCAAAAAAGCATTTGGATTACTCAAGTACTGTCAAATATAGCAGAAAAAAGTCACTTAAAAAGTCATTAGCCATTTAAAATTCAGTTCAATTATTTACAAAACTGACAACCACATTCTAAAACCAAATTCACTCCCAAAAACAAACAAAAAAAAATTCTATAAATAAATATTGCACAGGCGGAATACTAAAAATCTGTAATACATGTAAATATTTATGTAAATAAAGTGTCTGCTTCTAAGGATTTCAAATAAGTTTTTGGAGAATAAAATGTCAAAATTTGGTTGAAATAATGTTACATTGTCATTCAGTGTACACAATATTTATGCATACATTTAAACAACATGCTTATTCGGACTTGTGCATATTAAAATATATAAAAGACTAAGGGAGCATATTAAATTTTATTGTGTTTTAAATGAGAAAAAAAATCTTACTGACAAATGGGCCAAACCTATTTAGCATTTGGGGTGAAAAGTAATTTGTAATGTGTCATAAATTGATTTTCATTGTAAATATGCCTGACAAGATTGTTACTCTGAATGACATTTTTGTGGGTGTCTTCTGTAAATTAGGGGAAAATGTATGCTATTTATTTTTTGCTCAGACAAGCAAAAACAAAAATGCAATTAAATTAAACAGAGAACTTTTTACATTTTTGGGGAAAAACAGCAACAATTTAAAGCAGTATTACCCTTTTTCGTCTTTGATCCTTATATGTCAAATAAATGCTATAAATATTATAATATAACTGAATATGTAATGAACAAATAAATATCTTATTTAATTCAAAGTTAATTCAAACTATAATTTAAACAAATATATTTTTCTGTAAACATTGTGTTTTTATGTCGTTTATGGTGATATTCATGCTAAAAATACAATTTTAATGAAAACTACAAATGGAAACTACAATCAGAATTGTAGAATTGTACAATTAGATGTTTTTTTATTGTCATTATATTTTAAATTTTGCATTGTACAGTATTTATCATTAACTTTGACTAAGAATGCGTAATTATATTAAAACAAATGAGAAAAATACTTATATTAATACACTACACAGGTGTAATAATAAATAAAATAAATATTGATATGATATTGCTGTAAATATTTTGAAAATGTCAAATTGTTATAAATCAATTTCTTAAATTCATTAATATGAGATTTGAATACACTTTAAAATATAATTTACTTATGTGATGCATAAAAAAAGTTAAAAAGAACAGCATTTATTCAAAATAGAAATCTTTTCTAACAATGTATCACATTTTAGATCACATCCTTGCTGAATAAAAGTGTTCATTTCTTTCAAACAACAATGTAACAAATTGTAACAATTGTATATTTTTACAAAATATTTGTATTTTAAATAAATGCTGTTCTTTTTTAATTTTTATTCATCAAAGAATTTTATTCACCAAAAGTATCACAGGTTCCCAAAAAAATTACAAATATAAATAAATAAATAAATAAATAAATAAATAAATAAATAAATAAATAAATGGCAGCACAACTGTTCCCAACATTGATAATAAATCTGAATATTAGAAAAAATTCTAAAGGAAAGCAACAAAAAAATCCTGGAAAGTTTCCGAAATTTACTGGAAATTTTCCACATTTTTGCAACCCTATATGATATTGCTAGAAATATTTTAAAATTGAAAATCGATGTTATAAACAAATATCTCAAATACATTAAATGTGAGATTTTTAATACACTTAAAAAATATAATTTACTTCTGTGATGCGTGAATTAAAAGTTAAAAAGAACAGCATTTATTCAAAATAGAAATCTTTTCTAACAATGTAAGCCTTTACTATCACTTTTCATCACATCCACATTTATTTCAAACAACAATATAACAGTGTAACAATTTGTAACAATTGTATATTCTTACAAAATATTTGTATTTTAAATAAATGCTGTTCTTTTCATACAATCAAAGAATTTTTATTCACCAAAAGTAACACAGGTTCCAAAAAAATTTAAAAAGTAAAAAAATAGCAGCACAACTGTTCCCAACATTGATTATAAATCAGCATATTAGAAAAACTTCTAAAGGAAAGCAACAAAAAATCCTGGAAAGTTTCCAAAATTTACTGGAAATTTTCCACATTTTTGCAACCCTATATGATATTGCTATAAATATGTTATCAATGTTATGAAAAAATCTCAAATTCATTAAATATGAGTTTTTAATACACTTTAAAATATAATTTATTTCTGTGATGCATGAATAAATAGTAAAAAAACAGCATTTATTCAAAATAGAACACTTAGAAACACTTCTTAATCACATCCACATTTCTTTCAAACAACAAAGTAACAATGAAACAATTTGTAACAATTGTATATTGTTACAAAATATTTGTATTTTAAATAAATGCTGTTCTTTTTTAACATTTTATTCACCAAAAATATCAGGTTCAAAAATTTTTTTTAAATAAAAATAATAAAAATATCAGCACAACTGTTTCCAACATTGAAAATAAAGTCGTATCAGCATATTAGAATAATTAGAATATTAGAATGATTTCTGAAGGATCATTGACACTGAAGACTGGAGAAATGATGCTGAAAATTCAGCTTTGCATCACAAGAATAAATTCAATTTTAAAATATATTAAGATATAAAACCACTATTTTAAATGGCGATAATAATTCACAATATTACAGGTCTTCTGTATTTTTAATCAAATAACCACAGCCTTGAGCAGAAAAGACTTACTGATCCCATACTTTTGAACTGCAGTACACACAGCAAGATTTATAGTTAATTCACTGTGAAAACCATCATTTTAAAACCACAAATATAAACTCCTCTTACAGCATCAATTTATTTCAATATCATTCCATTTCAATTCTACTTCCCCAAGATCATATTCAAATCATAATCCAGCATCTGGCATGCATCTCAATTCCAATTCTGAAGCTGAATTGACATGTAAACCACATTCTCAATTCAGTCCTGAATGGTGCCGAGCTGCCCGACAGGATCTACATGCTAAAATATGTATGGATTGACTCCTCAGAGTCTGGCTCCTGCTGCAACATCTGACTAAAATATTACGACAAGGATTCAGATTACTAGAAATTACTGCATATCAGCCGTCAAGACGTCTGATTCGCAAGCAGCGTGCAAGTCATTATGACTGCTGTAATGAGCAACTGTATTTCTGATTCACTTCAGTCCACAGCAGAGCGTGTGTGTGTTGTGCTCATGTGTCAATCAACATAACACAAGCCTCCAGCTCTGAAAGGGGAAACAGAATCCAAAAAGAGAGAGCGAGACGCGGACAGAATGAATAATGAGCATATTCCCTCACGGCTTCACCATGAAGTTCCAGTAAATTACTCTAAGATTTTAGAGTACCTACAAAAACAAACTCATTAGAAAGCCTATTACCATAATTTGTCCATGAGAGATTGAGAACTACAGTCATGTTGGGCATTCAATGCCGCATTTCTTTCCTGAGGTGCTCTTATAATGTTACACAAGGTTAAAACAGTTTTGCACACTGCAACTAAATCATGCAACTAAAGGCGCGGTCACACTAGACTTTGAGCGTGCGAAATTCCTTCGGATGCTGCTGCAACGGTCGTGATATGACGTCATGCTCGGCTGCGTCTTTTTAAAAGTTAAATTCAGCACATGACACTAATAATACATTTTAAATGTAAAAACACACAATCTACTACACTACCGCAGTGTTACAGTTTTAAATGTTTAAATTTAAGGTTCTTTTCATTCAGCTAGAGGTCATGCTGTGACGTATCGATCTCCTGTTGGTCCCACAGAGTCATGTGATACGAATTCGTTGGTCAGAGTTCACCAAGTTTGAACTTTCAGACGCAGTGAAATGCGAAAATATTTCGCATTGGCTTGCGTTTCCGGTCTATGGCATTCGCATGCGTATGAATGGAAGTCAATGGAACGAAAAGTGCAGTGTGACCGCACCTTAATTCACTCACTAAATATCATGCATTTAATACAAGTACATCACTGTGTGCATTAGTTTCACTTTCAGACTAATTGCTCGGAGAAACTTGTCGCATAACGTCTGGTCAGAGAGAGCAAAAACACTTCTCTTACTTAGATTTTTTGCCTTGTTTCCTGTCAAAATAGCTACAAATTCTTAATTAAGAAGGTTTTCTAGATGAGTAAAAATTCTCTTGTTTTCAGAAAAAAAAAAAGTCAAAATTAAGAGCGTTTTTGCTTGAAACAAGCTAAATCTGCCAATTGGGTACGAAAAATAATCTTGTTCCCCTTCAGTCGTTTCACTACGACGTTACATATGGGAACTCGCCTGAGAGACCAAACATCTCTGAGCCTTATTCAAAAGGCCAATGAACATTGGCGAGTGGCATTTGCATGCCAAGCCACTCCCCCTTACATATGTAACGGAGGCCAGCTAGTAGATGCTGTGCAGGTAAACCTCACTCCCCGATCTCAAGAGACGCACTAGCGACAGACGCTAGAGGTTGCAGCCTTTAGCCTCCTTGTTAGTGCGTCCGCCCCCCGTGCCGGAGACCCGGGTTCGAGACTCGCTCGGAGTGTGAGGGGTTACACATACAGGTATATAAGATGGTGGCAGGCAGCCACCCATTCAGATTTTCGCTTCGGAGCCTTCATGCTCGAGCCCGGTGAACAAACCGAAACTAAAAACAAAAGAGTTCCTGCGAGAGTTCAAACTCTCTCTGCTGGCGTGCTGCCTTACTAAAAGAGCGTTTGGCAGCCGCCAGCAAAGATCCTGCGGGCTGCCATTTTCAACGCAATATTAAAGTCTTTGCAACGCCAGCGAGCAGCCCCATTGAGTGCACAGTTGTGCCGCGGTTCCTCCCTGGGCAAACTGGGATCTAAAAAGAGTAAATTTCTCACGACTGTGGAGGACATCTTCCCGATATGTCTTTCCGGCCGTGCGCTTCTGGGTATGGCAGTTTCCTCACCTCACTGGACGGACATGAACACTGCCTCACATGTCTGGGCCGAGAGCATGCTGAGGCAGCGTTCACGGATGGTTTGTGCGTTCATTGCGAACGCGTGACCATGTCCACGCTGAAGTCCCGCCGCTCATTCGCGAGGAGGCTCCCCTCGTCGTCCTCCCGCGGTAGGTCGTTAAGCCGTCAATGCTTTTCGGCCCCCGTAGCGAGACACAAGGGGGACATTCAAGTCATGTGCAGAATGTGCCGCCGGCTAGCAAAGCCCTGCAACCTTCTGCACCTCAGCGTGTCCCGTCGAGTTGCCAGAGCAATTCGCTTCCCCGCACGCCGGGCTGAGTGTCTCCTTTGGCGCTCCACAGGAGGATGAGATGTCCCCTTCGTGGTCGCTGTTCCATCTGAGGCGGATGCCAAACTCTCGGCTATGCTCCTCCGAGTCGCCAGGGGGATCGGTCTGGAGGTACCCATGATGCAATCGAGCCTGTCCCTCCAGCCGAGATGAAGTCAGGGTTCTACAGTCCCTACTTCATCGTGCCCAAAAAGAGCGGTGGGCTAAGACCTATCCTGGATCTTCGAGCCCTGAATCGGTCCCTTCTCAGGCTGCCGTTCAAGATGCTCATGATGAAGCGCATGCTAACATGCATCCGTCCCCAGGATTGGTTTGCAGCCATCGACCTGAAGGACGTGTACTTTCATGTCTCGATTCTACCTCGACACAGACCCTTCCTATGGTTTGCTTTCTTGGGTCGAGCATATCAGTGCAAAGTGCTACCATTTGACCTGTCCCTCTCTTCCTGTGTCTTCACGAAGGTCACGGAGGCTGCCCTCTCCCCCCTCTGGCAGAAGGGCATTCGCATCCTCAACTATCTCGACGACTGGCTTCTCATAGCTCACTCTTGAGACTTGTCGTGCAAACACAGGGACCTGGTGCTTCGGCTCCTCAGCCATCTGGGCCTTCAGGTCAACCAAGAGAAGAGCAAACTCTCCCCAGTGCAGAGGATCTCTTTTCTCGGTGTGGAGCTGAACTCGGTCAACATGACAGCCCGCCTCACCAACGAGCACGCGCAGTCAGTGCTGAAGTGTCTGGAGTCCTTCAGACACAAGACAGCGGTCCCTCTCAAAAACATTCCAGAGGCTTCTGGGGCATATGGCAGCTGCCGTGACGCCGCTGGGCTTGCTTCATATGAGACTGCTTCAGCGCTGGTTACACGATCGAGTCCCGAGATGGGCATGGCACTGCGGCACACTCCGGATTGGCGTTTCCCCGCAATGTCGCCGCCTGTTCAGCCCGTGGTCAGACCCAGCCTTTCTTCAGGCTGGAGTCCCTCTGGGACAGGTCTTCAGGCATCTGGTGGTTTACACAGATGCCTCCTCCACGGGTTGGGGTGCTGTGTGCAACGGGCAAGCAGCTTCGGGCTCCTGGACAGGACCTCGACTGCAATGGCGCATCAATTGCCTAGAGTTGTTGGCTGTGCTTGTCACGCTCCGTCGCTTACGATCGATGCTGCGCCACAAGCATGTGCTTGTTCGCACCGACAGCACTGCAACTGTAGCCTATATCAACCACCAAGGTGGTCTTCGCTCCTGTCGCATGAGAGCTTATCGGAGTCCAGCTGATTTGGAGCCATTTCAGCGAGGCCCATATAGATCTGTTTGCCTCCCCCGAATCCTCCAACTGCCAGCTACTTTTTTCCCCCAGTGAGCCTCCTTGCACAGACACTGTGCAAGATCAGGGAGGACGAGGAGCAGGTTCTGCTGGTTGCGCCATATTGGCCCACCCGGACCTGGTTTCTAGATCTCATTTCCCTCGCGGCAGCCCCTCCCTGGAAAATCCCCTTGAGGAAAGACCTTCTTTCTTAGGGGATGGGCACAATTTGGCACCCGCGCCCCGACCTTTGGAACCTGCATGTCTGGCTCCTGGACGGGACGCGTCAGACCTCTCCGGCCTTCCACAGGCTGTGATAGAAACTAGAAACAAAATATTCTGCCAATAGGGGAAAGCAAAAATATCTTATTTCAAACTGAATTTTTTTTTTTATATCATTATCATATCATTATTTTGCTTGTTTCAAACAAAAACGCACTTAATTTTGACTTGTTTTTTCTGAAAACAAGCCTATTTTACTTGTCTAGAAAATCCTTCTTAATTTAAGAATTTTGGCTGGAAAGGAATTTTCTGCAAAAGTATTTTTGCAGTGTGCACAACTGTTTTAACCTCGAGTAACATTCACCGCAAAAAATGTTTTTCTTACTTGTTTTCAGCCAAAATATCTCAAAATTATTAAATAAAAAAAGGATTTTCTAGACGAGTAATATCTACTCGTCTTGAAACAAGCAAAATAATCTGCCAAATGGGTAAGAAAAAATATCTTATTTCAAACAGAAAACAAGATTATTTTTCTTAATTTAAGAATTGTTAGATATTTTGGCTGGAAACAAGACAAAAATCTAAGTAAGAAAAGCATTTTTTGCAGAGCATGACCGTTTTAAACCCTTTCTCTGACCAGACGTGATTTGACAAGTTTCTCAGAGCAATTTGTCTGAAAGTGAAACTAATGCACAGTCTTGTACTTGTATTAAATGCATGCAATTTAGTGACTGAATTAGTTGCATGATTTTGGTGAAGTATGTTGGAGAAACATTTCATCTGGCAGGTTCTTACCGAGAAAGGAGACACAGACTTTGCAGAAAGTGTTGAACTGGAACTTGTTGGCCGCCTCCAGTAAGGTTTTGGCGTTGGCCGAGTCGATAATGAGGGAGCCGGTGTAAACAAACTCCAGGAGAAGCTCCAGAACATCTGAACTGATGTTGCTCATTGTCAGCTGCATCTTCTCACCGTTTCTGTTCTCCCCCGATAACCTGGACACAGTATGAAGAAGGTTGAACCAGACACCTGCAGCTTCTGTCTCAATTGCAACTAGCAGTGAAGGAGGTGGGAAAAAGTGTATTTTCAGTGTTTAACAACTTAACTTTTGATTTGTTACTTACACAAACTTTTACACAGACTTCAGAGCATTGTGGTTATTGTTAACTAAAACTACTAAAATTTGTTTTTGTTAACTGAAATAAAACATAAATATTAGATAAAAAAACTTAAGCAATCATTAAACATAAAAAAAAATGAAATGCTGCCTTAGCTGACTTAACTAACTGGAAAGAAGCACTAAAATTAAATACAAAGTAAAAAAAAAAACTTATATAAAAATACACAACAAAAATACACGTTTATTAGTTTAGTTTAAGTTACTAAAAATGTAAACTAAAATTATAATGAAAACTGAAAATATATAAAAGGCTAATTCAAAATATTGTTTAAAAATGTGTATTTCATTTTTTTTTTTTGTGTATAATGTTCCTCACACAAAGGTATCGTATAACTTCAGTACATCGTTATTGTTAACTAAAACTATTACAAATATTTTAGTTAACTGAAATGAAGCTAAAATAAAAATATAAATTTTAGATAAAAAATATATAATTCAAACATTAGAAAAAAAACATACAAATGCTGCATTAGGAACTAAAAAAAAAAAAAAACACTGAAATTACAAGACAATTAATTAAACCTAATTAAAAATACTTAAAAACAAATACACAATGAAATAGTTTTTTTTAATTAGTTAAAGCTAAAATAAAAATATAAATATTAGATAAAAAATATATAATTCAAACATTAGAAAAAAAACACAAATGCTGCATTAGGAACTAAAAAAAACACAATGAAATTGTTTTTTTTTTAATTAGTTTTCATTTTAATTTTAGTTTAAGTTACTAAAAAATGTAAACTAAAATTATAATAAAATCTGAAAATATAAAAATAAAAGCTAATTCAAAATACTGATAAAAACATGCATTTTATTTTTGTGAATAACAACTTTTGGTCTGTTCCTCCTACAATTTTATCATATGACTTCAGAACAGCATTGTTATTAATAACTAAAACTATTAAAAAACATTTTAGTTAACTGAAATAAAGCTAAAATAAAAATATAATTATATGATTTTTAGAAATGCTTCATTAGGAACTCACCAAAAAAAAGCACTAACATGACATGAAAATCAATTAAACCTAATTAAAAATACTTTGAAAATGACCAAAAATACACAATTATTTTATATTATTTTATATATTTATATTTTATTTTACAATTCATTTTAATTTTAGTTTAAGTTGCTAAAAAACATTATCATATGACTTCAGAACAGCATTGTTATAATTAACTAAAACTATTAAAAACATTTGTTAACTAAAATAAAACTAAAATAAAAATAAAAATATTAGATGAAAAAAATATATATAATTCAAACATTAGGAACTAACTAAAAAAAAAAACACCAACAATATATGAAAATTAATTAAACGTACTAATTAAAAATACTTTAAAAATTATCAAAAATACACAATTTTTAAATAGTTTTAATTTAAATTTTAGTTTAAGTTACTAAAAACCAACTTGTGGTCTGTTCCTCCAACAGTTTTATCATATGACTTCAGAACAGCGTTGTTATTATTAACTAAAACTATTAAAAATAATTTTAGTTAACTGAAATAAAGCCTGAAATATTAGAAAAACAAATATGTTTAAGTTGAAGTACAAAAATTTAAAAAATAATAAAATTTAATTAAACCAAATAAAATAAGATGACCGAAACACAAATTAAGTTTATTTTAACTTTAGCTCAAGTTACTTAAAACTCAGTTAAAATGAAAAATGAAAATATTTACATTAAAGTACAAAAAAAAAAAAAATGAAATAACACCATTTCAGAAAACTTCCGAAAACTGTATACAGTTGTATCGACAACTTTTAAGGTGTTTCTTATGGTACTTTTTGGAGATTAAAGATTTCAGAAAAATTGAACACTGAAAAAGCAGTTAAGTTCAGCACTGAACAATGCTAATTAAAGTGTTCATTTTCAAGCGAACTATTCCTTTAAGAAACAATTAAAAACCTATCAAGCAGCGCAAAGTGAGATGGACTCATTTGGAAGAGCATCAACTAAAGCTGTTCAGCGAGTGTGACTCAAAGTCAAGCCTGTGAGTTTCTCTACAGCAGCGCTTGAGGGAGGACTTGAGTGAGCTGCTATGCATTTTCATGCATAATACATGTTTAAAGGCATATGGAGAGCGCAGATTGCCTGGCTGCCGAGATGAGCCGCTCTCCTCTCCGTCTAGAAGAGGGCCGCTGGCTTAGCGTATCTGCTGAGGGCTGATTGGCAGACGGACGCACCGCGGCTTTGCTTTCTGCCATTGTTTGGGTGCGCGTCTTTAGACACTAAACCTATAAACCTCAATTATCAGGGACGCTGCAAAAAGACAAAGGTGTCGCCAGAAACAAAAGCTCATAATGATGTTCCATTAATGAACGGCCACGTCTAACAAGCGGTTAGACATGGCAGTGAGGTGGAAATAATAATAATGCTGATAACCTCTCTTTTGCCTCGGCGCCACGCTTCCTATTCTAAAGGAGACATGTGTGTTAAAGGTGAAGTGTGTGGTTTCTTACTATCAGCAGCAAATGTAATTGTAGAAAAAATGCACTGTGGCAAGAAAATGTGAAGGGTGTTTGCACGTGTTTCCCTGATGGATAAATCCGTTGTTTTTATTTAAATAAGTTGCTTTCAGAAATGCATCCAAATAATCAAAGTAAAATGGGTGCATTTTCATGCTGCACCAAAACTGAGAGAATAAAGCATTTTAGCATCAAAAATGACACGTTTATTCTTTTTTTTTGGTTTTTGTGAAGTCACTTAATGGAATAGTTCAACCAAAAACAAAGTTTAGCTAAAAACATGCTCACCAAAGATGTAGGTAAGTTTGTTTTTTCATCAGATTTGGAGAAATGCAGCATTTGATCATTTGCTCACTGTACTCAAGGGATCCTCTGTAGTGAATGGGTGCTGTCAGAATGGGAGTCCAAACAGCTGATAAAAACATCACAATAATTCACAAGTAATCCACCCAAGTCCAGTCTATCAATTAATGTCATGAGAAGCCAAAAGTTGCATGTTTCTAAGAAACAAACTCATTATTGAGATGTTTTTTTTAAGTATGGACTCCAGCAATGACGCTAGCTAAAACTATTTAAGTTAACGGAAATAAAGTTGATATAAAATATAGATATTAGATGAAAAAGCTTTAAAAAAAATTAAACGCTGGCTTAGCAACTAGTCGAAATAAATTAATCACTAATTAAACCTAAATAAAAAATACACAACAAAATTATAAGCTTATAAGCAAATTCTAAATACTGATTAAAAAGTGTTTTGTTTTTTGTGGATAACAACTAGTTAAATATAAAAATGTAGAAAAGAGTAAAAAAAATAGCAATAAAATGACACGAAAATTAATTAAACCTAATTCAATTTTTTATTAGCTTTCATTTCAGTTTTTATTTTATTAGTTTTTATTTTAATTTTAGTTTAAGTTACTAAAAGCAAATTCAAAATATTGATTGTGAAATATAATAAATATTGAATTAAATCTAAATAAAAATACGTACAAAAATGACCAAAAATAATTAATAATAATAATATTTTTTTAAATTAGTTTTAATTTTATTTTTAATTTAAGTTAGCAAAAATGTAAAGGAAAATGAAAATATAAAAATAAAAGCTAATTTAAAATACTAACGTTTGCTCTGTTCCTCACACAATTCTATCATTTTCAGAACAGTGTTTTTATTATTAACTAAAACTAGTAAAATTTATTAAAATAAAAATATAAAAACTAGAAGGAAAAACATATTATAATAAAATGTAAAACTAAACTTAATGAACCTAATTAAAAATACCTTTTAATAAATGACCAAAAATACACAAACTTAATTTTTAAAAATTGTATTTATTTCATTTTTAGTTTAAGTTACTAAAAAAGTAAACGAAAATGAAAATTGAAAACAAAAACAAAAGCAAATTCAAAATAATAATAAAAAAAGTGTTTTTTTTATTTCTTTTGGTCTGTTCCTCTCACAATTCATGTTGACTTCAGAACAGTGCCGTTATTATTAACTAAAACTAGTAAAATGTATTTTAAATTTAAAAAATGACCAAAAATACACAGCAAAAGTAATTTTTTTAATTAATTAAAATATTAATTAAAAAAGTGTTTTTTTTGTTTGTTTGTTTTTGATCTGTTCCTCTCACAATTCAATCATGACTTCAGAACAGTGTTGTTATTATTAACTAAAACTATTAAAATAATTTTAGTTAACTGAAATAAATCTGAAATAAAAATATAAATATTAGATGAAAAATCGTACAACTTAAACAAGCCTTAGTAACTAACTCCAGCAACGGTTTGACATTAAAAACATCTTCACGATGGCTTTGTTTCTTACAAACATGCAGCTTCTGGCTTCACAAGATATTAAATGATGGACTGGACTGGAGTGGTGTGGATTATTGTGATGTTTTTATCAGCTGTTTGGACTCTCATTCTGACGGCACCCATTCACTGCAGAGGATCCATTGGTGAGCAAGTGATGGAATGCTACATTTCTCCAAATCTGATGAAGAAACAAACTTGTCTACATTTTGGAAACAGTCAAACTGTCAGCTTTTCATTTTTGGGTCAACTATTCCTTTAAATTCTAGAAATATTTGTAACATATGCACAGAAAAATAGACGCTACACGTGACAGACATACAGACAGACAGCGAGATGCAAGCAGGGAAGGAAAGGAGGGGGTAGAAAATCAGTTCTGCCACAGGGAACCAGCAGCCATCCTACAGGGAAAGGGACCATTCCATGACTGGGACGTGGATTTACTTTCAAACACCTGCCAAAACAGAGTTCAACACGGCCTGCGTACGAACGGTGACATTAGTCGTTATAAGAGCTTTGACTTGGAGGAGGCAAAAGGCAGAGTATGAGGTGAGGTGGGTGTCTCTGGCGCTGGCTGAAAAATCAAGAAATGTTACTCCTGAAAAGAAAAACAAAAATGCAAAGTTTATTGCTGTCAGGTGTCAGTGGGGGAGGAGAAATATTAAGAAAGAAAAGGCAAAAAGTAGTCGACCAGGAAGAGGTGGGAAAGAAAAAGAAAATAGAGATTCAGCCCTCTCTCTGTCCCTGAGATTTTGCTCGCTCTATTTCCACAAACGCCGCTGCTCAGAAAAGAGCCATAGGGCCGTAGTTTTATTCTCAAGTATGATCACATGTCTGCCCTGAAAAAAAAAATCTATTATATTGATATTGACTATTATACTGATTAGACTGGGAAAATATAGCGACGAAAGTATGTGCATGATAATGGTTTCTAAATTCTCAAGCATGTGTCCTTTATAGAGACTCCAGAATGCATTGCAACAATTTAAATAAATAAATAAACACTTTCTAAGCAAATTAATACAAATAAGTGCATTAAAAACTATAAATAAACAGACACATAGAAAAATAAATAGATAAAATTAAAATAAATAAGTTCACAAAACACACAAATAAATACATGCACAGACAAACAAACAAATAAAAACAAAGAAATAGAAAACAAAAGAGCTTTTTGGCAAAGCATTTATAATTAAAATAAACACATATTGTGTATATACACATACATATATACATATATATATATATATATATATATACACATATATATACATATATATATACACACATATATATACATATATATACACACATACATACATATATATATATTTATATATATACACATACACGTGTATTTATATATATATATATATATATATATATATATATATATATATATATATATATATATAAAGAAGTTTTTAAAGTATTCCTAAATGTTATTACAATATAAAATAGCTGTTATTATCTTAATATGCTTTAAAATATAATTTATTTCTGTGGTGCAATGTTGAATTTTCATCAGCTGTTACTTCAGTCTTAAGTGTCACATCCTTCAGAAATCATTAGTATTGATTAGTATAGTATTGATATAGTATGGATTTATTTATTACTATAATTATCAATTTTGGAAATATTTTTTGGAACCTTTTCAGAATTGTTTATGAATAAATTAAAAAGAACAGCATTTATTCAAAATATATATATTTTTCTAAAAATATAAGTCTTTACTATCACTTTTGTAATTTAACACATACTTGCTGAATAAAAGAATTAATTTCTTAAAAAAAAAAAAAAAAAATTACTGACCCAAACTTTTGAACAGTAGTGTATATTGTTAGAAAACCTTTCTATTCTAAATAAAAGCTGCTCTTTTTAACCTTTTATTGACATAAGAATCCTGAAAAAATGCATCACAGATTCCAAAATGAAGACTGGACGCTGAAGACTGGAGTAATGATTCTGAAAATTCAACTTTAAATTTTAATGTATTTTAATAAAGAAGAACATTGTTTGAAATCGAAATAATATTTCACAATATTATTTTTTTTCTGTATTTTTGATCAAATGAACACAGCTTTGATGAGCAGAAGAAACTTCTTTAAAAAAAAAATTATTCCCAAACTTTTGAGTGGTAGTACATATATATAAATTTAAAATATAATAAACACAATAATGGATAAATAAACAAAATAAATAAAACAAAAACCTGTGCTCAGAAAAAAACGAACTTTTTGGCCATTATTTTTTTTCTCACATATAAAACACACCTCTGCCCTGAAATTTTTTTTTAAAATGGTTATCAAAATCTGTCTTTTTATACACTGACTACGACGATTATATTGATTAGACTGGGAAAATACAGTGATGAAAGTACAGCACTCAAAAGGGCCGAAAACCTTTTAAGAATGACAGGGGTCTCTAAAATAGACACAATTTCCATTTTTCCCATTTTCCAGGAAATGTCGAGCACACTCATTTGCCTACGTCCTTGAGAGAAAAAGCGGTCTGAAAAATCTATAAATGTGACTGCTTGCTTTGTTCGCTGACATTACATGCAGACTGTTGGACAACATTATACCTGATTACACACCTCGGCACAGTTTAATCAACATTTGCTTTCATGAAATCTTCAGTGCAAACGTGTTATTTGAATGTCTTTTTTTGGGGTGAAATTGCTTTATGCTTTATGTATCATTTATTTCTTTAGCTGATCATGGCATTAGCCAAAGGTGGTTTGCAGGTGCCTTGCTCTAGTTGAACCAGTATAAATGCATAAATACAAAAAAGCATATATGCATAAGTGAATGCACAAATAAATGCAAAAACACATACTTCTAGAAATAAATGCATAAATAAAAATTACAATAAATGAATGTATAACCAAAATAAAAAATTGAATCATTTAACTTAAGCAAATGCATGTGCATAAAAAAATTATTAATTAATAAATGTCATGATAAATTATGGGTTATACTGCCCAAACAATGGTTTATATTAACTCCACAACTTTCTTTAAAATAATTACACTTTAGCTTACGCCTATATTTCTTCTTCCAGACATGAAAAAGCTAAGAGGATCAAAAGAAAGCAGCAAAAAAATTACAAGTGGGTATCAAACCACTAGACCTTCTGAGTTAAGTGTCCATTTTAATAGAACAAAACAAATCAAGAGTTGTCAAACTAAAGTGGGCTCTTCAACGCCAGCTATCCGTCTCAGACTAATAACGAAGTGTCTATGCTAATATATATGTGAAAACACTCAGCAAGTGGCAACATGATGGATGCACTGCCAGAAACAAAGCACAAACATTCAATAAAATCCAGCAGACAGGCTGAATCTCTGGAGGTACTGTAAAATTCATAAGCGGCTCTGCCTTGTATCGATGTGAACGCGAGCACGTTAATGGCTATATATTACATCCAAACGCAGATCCACTTAGTGCATGATTTGCTAAATGGATGAATCACTTTTTAATGCACGTTTTCTCTGAGAACGACAAATACAGCAGGTGTTCTTTATAGACGATTAGATAAACATGGTCCGTTTGACTGATATAAATGACGGGCGCCATGATAACGACAGCCTGATTCGCTCATTAAAGGGCCGCCAGACGTCTCCGATATTAAACTCGGATTACAGCCCGATGCATGGATCGTTTTCGAGATCAATGTTTCGTTCAGATTTGATATTCATCATACAGGCCCTTTTCCCTTAAAGTTCAAAGACTGAAGTCAATTTTTAATAAAGCACGTCTGAAGTGTAAACAAGCAAATAATCATGCTGAAATAGTGTAAGACCACTCACATTTTTCCCCACTAGAAATGCATGATAAATTAATAATGCAAGAGTGTTTTCTGAACGCTTTAGTATGCTGCTGCTTTACGGATCATGACACGCCATTGATTTTCTTCTGCTGAACAAAGCTGTTGACTCTCGATTTAATGTAGCGTGAATTTTCAGCCGACAGACAGTTCTATGTACATAAACGCACATAAACATCAGATTGAACTTTCCAGCTGAACTCTATGAAGTTGAACTGCCTGTTCAAATGCATCGTATCACTTTAATACCGCTTGACAAGGTTACATATTTGCGACTTTGTGCAAATATAAAGAAACGCACAGAGCTAATGTATTTTTCAACTGAATGGCGATGATGTGACTTTGTATGGCATTGTTCTGTAACCTAATGAGCCGCCTACAGGCATCATATGTGCAAGATTATGCTGGTTTCTAAAATGCCATCCCAGAATGCATGTTAAATCGCAATCCCAGAATGCATTGTGACAAGCTCGGTGAAAAATACACATCAAAACGGAAAATTATTTATTTAAATAAATAGTATGTGCATATATGTGACCCTGGCTGTGTAAACCCAACTACAGTATTTTATTTGTGATTTTCTGTTTTCTACATAAAATTATTCTTCATACGGTACAGAACATTCTGTGAAAACGTAACCTTGATATCTTTAATATTGACTGAGTAAGGTCAAAGATGAAAATCATAGTGAAATTAATGGTTGAAATCAAACTTTGATGCTTGTTATTAGATTTTGAGTCTTTAGGATTTCACAGACAGGGTTACATATGAATAAATAAACGTGTTAATGCATAAATAAATTGATAATTGCATAAATAATTGCAATGAACTAATAAACAAAATAAACAAATGCATAAATGCATAAAATAAATTCATGAAATGCATGCAATAAACAAACAAATAAATGCAAATAAATGAATGTATAAATAAACCTATGTGCACAAAATAAATTCATAAATGCAAAAATACAAAAAGCACATAGCATAAATGCATGCATGCATAAATAAACAAATAAATGCAAATAAATAAATGCATAAATAAACCCATGTGCATAAAATAATTCCATAAAGGCATAAATACAAAAAAGCACGCATGCATAAATGCATGCATGTATAAATAAACAAACAAATAAATGCAAATAAATGAATGCATAAAAAACCCATGTGCATAAAATAATTCCATAAATGCATAAATATAAAAAGCAGAAATGCATAAATACAAAAAAAGCACATATGCATGCATGTATAAATAAACAAATAAATGCAAATAAATGAATGCATAAATAAACCTATGTGCATAAAATAAATTCATAAATGCATAAATATAAAAGCAGAAATGCATAAATACAAAAAAGCACATATGCATAAATGCATGCGTGCAAAAAATAAAAAAAATAATATATGCATAAATGCATGCATAAATGGATAAACATGTAATAAATGAATTAATAAGTCAAAATAAGTGTGCATAAATAAATATATAATGCTTATATAAAGCATAAATGCATTTTAGCGAACCATTAACTGATATTCAACATGATAACATCAAAGTCAATTACAATCATTTTGTGAGTCCCAAGTGCATGATGTGTTCCAGATCAGTAGGGATGCTGCCTTGGTAGCTCACTAGGTTTTACAGAAATACTCGTTTTCTCTACATTTTTAAAAAAGACAATCTAGATGTCAATAAGAGTGTGTAATTCCCTATCCAGAGCCCTTAGTTTCTGTGTTTCCAGGGGCAGTGGAACTCAAATCGCTTTGCGAGGTGTATCAGCACATTTTGTGCTTCACCGAGAACAAACTTCTGAGTTATTGCTCCTAATGCAGTTTTCATTGCCGCCGCTCTTGAGATAGTTCAGCTCGACCTGGACTAAATTCACAATCAACCGCCCGGGATTCCCAAGCACAATCTGGCCTTCAAACTGGAGGAGATGCATCACGATATATATCAGACGGGAATATGAAAGCATTACTGCAATTTCACATGCCAAGCCAACTGAAATCTGTTTGTTCTCTGTGTTCAACACCCTGGTTTGTGTTTAATTTGATGCGACTGAAACGAGGCCGACAGGGATAGATGAGCAACACATGCGTGCAATCGGCTGTACTGCTGTGCATTTTCATTCAACAACACATTAACCCTATACAGCCTACTGTATCATATTTAATATGCACATTTCTAAGGCTTTTAAATGAGAACTTTGTACTCTTCATAATTGTAAATGTCCACTATGAGTTTGTGCTTTGTGTGTCATTACGCTCTGAAATCTTTACTGATATTTATGATGTAAACTTAAGAATAAGTAATAATATTCTAAGATGAACACTTACTGGACTGAAGCAATTTAAGGTTTACTTAATTATCCATCATCAATTTTTAGAAAAATCATTTTTGATCATAGGATTTTTGAGGAATGTATTTGTTCATCTCTCAGTCATCACTGTTGAACTGCATTGTATGTTTTAATAATTTAAATATCTTTTTACTAAGACATTATTGGAGATATAGTGTTACAACTGATAACTTTATGTTATAAACATGAGTATCTGAAATACTGTTATAAAAACCTAGTTGATCTACACTTTAAGCTATCAGAATTTCATCTTTTTATGAACATATAAATTTCAGCATTTGCACCAAATAACATATTTTAGCTATTTTTCCTTCATCTTCTCTCTATATTATAACATATTAGTCATAAAGGCCTTATGAATCAAATATGATACTCAAAAAAGTGCATTTGCAAACTTTTTTTATATATTTTACTGATATTTATATAATTTTTGTTAGAATCTGCCATACTGTTATAAAAATCTCATTGTTTTGTCCATAAAAATTTCAGCACGTAAACCAAATCGCTTATTTTTGCTCAGTTTTGGCTTCTGAATAAAAGCCATAAAAGCCTTACACAAAAGCCTTTATATATTTTGCTGATATTTATATCTTTTTATGTTAGAATCTGCTATACTGTTATAAATATCTCATTGTTTTGTCCATAAAAATATCAGCTCCTGAACCAAATAGCTTATTTTTGCTCAGTTTGGGCTTTTGAATAAAATGTATTATCTATATCTTACTCTTTCATACTATATGACTTATAAAAGCCTGATAGATCAAATATGAAACTCAATAAAAATGCATTTGCAAACTTTTTTATAAATTATGTTGAAAAATGTAATAAACTTTCATTTCTCTGACCATTATTTAATACGTCAGGCCTTACAGGGTTAAAAATACTTTTAAAAACATGTCCAAAAAAAATGTCTAGCTTTGAAAAACCTCATTGATCTACATTAAAAGCTATCAGAATTTAATCTTTTTGAACATATAAATATCAGCATATTTTAGCTGTTTTATTCTCACTATATCACAATATATGAGCCATAAAAGCCTTACACAAAAGCCTTTATATATTTTGCTGATATTTATATCTTTTTATGTTAGAATCTGCTATACTATTATAAATATCTCATTGTTTTGTCCATAAAAATATCAGCTCCTGAACCAAATTGCTTATTTTTGCTCAGTTTGGGCTTCTGAATAAAATGTATTATCTATATCTTAATCTTTCATACTATATGACTTATAAAAGCCTAATAGATCAAATGAAACTCAACAACAAAGTTGAAAATTTAACTTTTTTTATATACATTTTGTTGAAAAATTCAATAAACTTCAGGTTTTCGGACTATTATTTACCATGTCAGGCTTTACAGGGTTAAAATACTTTTAAAAACATGCCCAAAAAAGATCTAGCTCTGAAAAACAATAATAAAAAAAAAAAATAATACAAAAATGATGTACAACCTGAATGTAACAATTTTTTCCATTCTTTAGATTTTATATTCCACTATTTCTGCTAAGAAAAATCAAGCAATCAATCATATACACATGCAAATAAATATTTTAAAGGTTAGCTACAACCTTTCGCCACAAATGTACTGCAAACAGTTTGCCGCAAATCTCATTTGCATGTAAAAATATGAATTTGCATTAAACTCGCCTCACAGGTTCACCAGAAGGGCACCTGATAGACGTACAACGGATTCTGGGATTCTACGATTCTTTGCCGGTAAACCTCATAAATAACATCCAGTCAGTCTCACGTCTCCGGGACACCCGACTGCTGAGATCAGCGTCGATAGGAGCCGGCAAAGTCGGCAAGAAACAGAATTTCCCGAAGCATAAACGAGATCCGCGCAGCTCCCTTAATCTCGGCGGCGCGCTCAAAGCGGCGCGTGAATTTCCGCCGAGATACGGAGCGAGTCCCAGCAGGTAAAAGGTGAAGTGGGACGACTAGAACATCCCATCTAAGCACTTGACACAGCTGAGTGCAGCACTGCTCCAATATGCCAAACGCATCCCTAAAATCTGCCTTTCATTTGTTTTGACATTTACAAAGCATTCAAAAGCGAAACCCCCAGTCATGGAACTTCTTCGCCCATTAAAATGCAAAGCGGCACACTTAGTAAATGGAGATGAAAGGGTCAGATCGGTCGACGCCTCGACCTTTTTCAGCAGCGAAATACATTCGTCGGTGGGACAGACAGAATGGCTACTGGCCCTGTGACGGGAACCGATGTCTTCAGACCTGCAAGAGACGGGGAGGGAAAAGGAGGCGACACAAATGCACCCTACGAAAAGAACAGAATAGATCAAGGACGGGAGGAAAGCAAACCTTTTCACCATGTCCTTGAAATACAAGCTGCAGGAAGCTAGAACATTTTGATGGACTTCAAACTCTTTGCCTTCAACAATTATTTTCAGGTCTGTAAACTCTTTCTCTCTCCGCTGCTGGTTCAATTCCTTCAACATTTCTGTAGAACAAGAGAAAGAAGAGAAACAGTGATTCTCGGACCTTCTGAGATCCAAGCACAGAGCATTTGATGACAAAACCAATCATTACTCGAAGAAAAACAGGAAATTATTTGTTTGTGCGAGTAAAAAGGCTGGAATGGAGGAATAAAACCATCAAGCATGAAGGAAAAACAACAACAGAGGAGTAGGGCAGAGGTCAGCGCTCTCATTTCAATGGGATTCCACGAAACAACCGCTGAACTTCATTAGTAAGATGTCTATTGCTTGGATTTCAAGGAATACTTCAGCCAAAAATGAAAACGCTGTTATTATTTACTCACCATCATGTCATTCCAAACCCTTCTTTCTGCTCATTTCAGACATTTCATATTAGGGTGAACTATTCCTTTCACAAACATTTATCAATCATTTATTTCCGTGACGCAAACCTGCTCATTCTAATATACTGATTTATTACTTGCATTATCAATGCTGCTTAATATTTTTTTGGAACCTGTGATACCGTTTTCAGGATTCTTGATGAATAAAAAGTTAAAAAGACCAGCATTTATTCAAAATAGAAATCTTTTCTAACAATACAAGTCTTTTCTATCACTTTTTATCTATTTAACACATCCTTGCTGAATAAAAGTATTCATTTCTTTCAAAAAGAGAAAGAAAGAAAAAATGTACTGACCCCAAACTTTGAACGAGGTGTTTATTGTTAAGAATGATTTCTATTTTGAATGAATGCTGTTCTTTTTATTGTTTAATTCGTCAAAGAATCCTGAAAAAGTATCACAGGTTTCAAAATAAAATATTGCAGCATTACTGTTTCCAACACTGATAATAAATCAATATATTAGAATGATTTCTGAAGAATCATGTGACACTGAGTACTGGAGTAATGGTGCTGAAAATTCAGCTTTGCATCACAGGAATAAATTCTATTTTAAAGTATATTAAAATAGAAAAGCACTGTTTTAAATTGCATTAACATTTCACAATATTACATTTTTTTCTGTATTTTTAAATCACATAAATGCAGCCTTGATGAGCGGAAAAGTCTCTTTTAAAAAGCATTAAAAATCCTACTGATCCCAAACTTTTGAGCAGCAGACACACACAAAGAAAAAAAAGGAAATATATATTGTGTATATATATTGTGTGTATATATATATATATATATATATATATATATATATATATATATATATAATTTTTCTATGTCCTTCTCCTAATTATTTTTTGACTAATTATTTTTTTACTTAAAAAAAAAAAAAAAAACTTAAAACACTTAATTTCATTACTCTCAGGGATTTTCATTATATTCTGATTACTCTAATATAATCATATTTTAAAACGATAAATACATCTGTGTTTTAATACAACCCATTAACAAGTTACATTATAGTGATGGGTTTCATTTTTTTCTCTTTAAGCTATATTTCTATTATTTAGCAATTTATTATAACTCTACAATAAACGACATTTTTAACTGTAATGTAATGTCTAAAAAGTCTAAAAAGACCTATACCATAAGCACTGAGTGTAATGATCCATATGCAAACTCAATGTATTCAATCAATCAGTCAATAAGAAACATGAAAGTAAATATGAATAAACAAAATCTGAATAGAATAAATTAATAAATTAAGTTGCTGCTTCCATGGAAACAGAAACTACTGCAAAAGAGAACAATAACTGCTCACTCCCGGAAAATATTAGGAATCACGTAACCATGCACACTCCACAAGCTGGACTGTTGTATAGATTTAGGACAAAAACATCAAATGCATTTATTAAACAGCTATGGTACAACAGATTTGACTACATCACTCACAATGCTTCATGGGGTTTATTTTGACCTAAAAAGCCTTACGCCTTTGCACTTTTGTGCTTGTATTGGGATCAATCTGGAATCAGTTTGCTTTGGTTCAAGTCCTACAACTCTTTACCAAGAATGTTTTGAAATCCCTTTGGAGATAATGAACGGGGAAAATACTTCAGAAACCAAGAGCGCTGGAAAAGTGGTTGTGACCATCTGACCCAAAATAACATCTACTAAACCAACACCACCTCTAAGCAATATAAGACACTGTAAGGACACAGTATGTGAGAGAAACTAAAGAATATAAATACAAAAAAGCTTACATTTTAAACAAAGAAAAAAGAAAAGGCGCATTACTGTAATGCCACTTGTAATGATATATGTGACCCAGGACCACAAAACCAGGTTAAATTTTACAAAACTGAGATGTATACATCATATGTAAGCTCAATAAATAAGCTTTCTGTTGATATATGGTTTGTTAGGATAGGACAATATTTGGCCGAGATACATCTATTTGAAAATCTGGAATCTGAGGATGCAAAAAAATCTAAATACTGAGAAAATCACCTTTAAAGTTGTCCAAATTAAGTTCTTAATAATGTATATTACTAATCAAAAATTACATTTTGATAGGTTTACAGTAGGAATTTTACAAAAAATCTTCATGGAACATGATCTTTACTTAATTTCCTAATGATTTTTGGCATAAAAGAAAAATCAATAATTTTGACCCATACAATGTATTTTTGGCTATTGCTACAAATATACCCCAGCGACTTAAGACTGGTTTTGTGGTCCAGGGTCACATATTGGTTTTAATATTAAAAAAAAAACAAAAAAACTAGTAGTTATCGCCTTACTTACCGAGTTGATTGATCTCATTGATAATTGCAAACATTTTTTGTATTACAAGTTTTCTAAAATGTTAGGTTAAATATGCAAATGACCCATCATTTAATGAAATATGCGCTAATGTGCATGCATTTCTAGTACCAAAATCTAAACACTGGATGAAGTCAGTTTCAAAATTCTTTGAAATTTATGGGTTTCTCATTTTGTCACTCCATAATTCAGAAAATATTTAGAACAGACAGAAAACAATGTTTTTTTTTTTTTGGAAGAATAAAATGTTGTATAAAATCAAGCTAATTATATATGAATAAATCCCTCTGTAAAAACCTTCAGAATATAGACAGGAATAAAAATGTAAAAGTTCGGTGTGTGTAAGTGCTACTGAAGTGGAGATTTATGGCTCAGTGTAGGAGAAAAAACTCATTTTGAGAAAACAGCCTTTAAAAATATGTATTGTAATTGAAATCTATTGACACAAATAGATAAAGTGCTATAAATAGAAACACTTAGCAGTGTCTTTTGGGTGTTTTCTTTTCACTAGTCTAAAAAAAACACTTTATGAAAAACCAAAAAGCCCAAAATATTAAATTTGACAGGTGCATGAAAAAACAGCATTTTTGCCTGCAGTGTCTCCATTTAATTATATATAAATTTGCATTTAAATATATTGTATTAATATTAATATTTTGCATGTGTATGATTTGAATCATAAGTCATTAATAATTAAGTTATATTAATAATATAAATAATTCATAATTTTATATTTTCCCTAAAAATAGGCTTATAGAGATAAAACAGGTTAAAAATAGAGATATATATATATTTTTTTTTCTTTCTGGTAAACATTACAACGTTCCCCAGTGATGATCTTTTCAGGTCCAAGATTAGTCCAAAACGTCCTCGTTTTCAGGAAATTATGCTCATCAAATTCTAATTATAAGGTGAGTATACGCATGAGTCATACCTGACACGGTTTATGTATAATTAATCATCTCCGAACCCAAAGCAGAAAGATTTTCTGTGCTGGAATAACTTCTTCAACTCCCAAAGCCCCTGAAACAGCAGGGCGGCGCGATGGCGACAGGTAGTCATGACTAATAAGAAGCGACCGCAAACAACAGCTGATATACGACGAGACCCAGTTCTGCGCAACAAAGGATATTGCGCTTCTGAAAATAAACACATTCAAAGTCACTTCTGCATTTCATGTGCTGGCTTCCCAACGCAGTCATTTGAATAATTGGCTGGTGTAAGCGTCTCAGCTTCATTAGAGCAACACGTCACACGCCTCTGACAGCTGTTCCGCAGACGTCTGACAAACTAATAAGGAAAAGGACAAGCGATTATCTGCCTAAAATGTTCACTATTAATTTGAGCCAGGGATAGCAAGGATGGCAGGAAATTATTCTCTATTTAAGTGGGTCAGTGTTCTCTGGAGGAGACCATAATCATAAAATAGCACAGGGCAGTCTAGCGGGACCACGAAGGGAGATTTTAAAGGAAAATTAACGTATTTGTAATTGTTATTAACATTTGCGCATGAATCATTTGTGGTAAAGCACACTCCGGCGTACAGCGGGGTCCAAAAAGCTCAGGCTGTTCCATTTCAACCTGGAAATAAACTTTTACAAACTGAAGGCAAAGAAAATGAAAAAGAAATATTGAAGCTTGTGCACAATTTCTAGGTCACTAATGAAACGCAAGCACACTTTGTGACTTTCTTGCTTCTTCCGAAGCACAAATTCATGCTGGAGAACGAGATCATCGGCTCCTGTGCAAAACAAGAGCTCGCCGTACATCCATAACGATATCCTTAGGGATTTTAAAGGGATTACAGGTAATAATGTTCAGTTTCATGCAGTTTCACAGGCTGGGTGTTTTGCTTCATAAGACCTCAATATATCATCAGGAGCCACATGTATTCATTTTATCTTGCCTGTATTTTTGTGCTATTTTTTTTTTAATTTTTAGGTGCTGGTAGCTGCTGACTAGTATTTTATGAATCACCAAGGACCAGGTTTCAGCTAAAAATCTTCTTTTAGTTCTACTAAAGAAAAAATAAAGTCACCTATAGTGAGGGAAAAATATTTAATCCCCTGCTGATTTTGTATGTTTGCCGACTGGCAAAGAAACGATCAGTCTGTCATTTTAATGGAGGTTTACTTGAACAGTGAGAGACAGAAAAACAACAAAGAAATCCAGAAAAATGTATTTCAAAAAAGCTATAAATTAATTCACATTTTAATGAGTGAAAATAGTATTTGATGCCCTATCAATCAGCAAGATTTCTGGCTCCCAGGTGTCTTTTATACAGGTAACAGGGTGAGATTAGGAGCACTTTCTTAAAAGGAATGCTCCTAATGTGTTTTTCAAGGCTGATGCCAATACCGATTATTACCGATATTTTGAACCGATGCATATCTCTGGTGTAAAAAATGAAAATTAATGTCAAAATTAAGATTACTAAGAGCCCTGACAAAAACTCTTTAAAATGCTATTATCAATCTGCAAGATTTCTGGCTCCCGGGTGTCTTTTACTCAGGTCACAAACTGAGATTAGGAGCACTTTCTTAAAGAGTGCTCCTAATCTCAGTTTGTTACTTGTATAAAAGACACCTGTCCACAGAAGCTATCATTCAATCAGATTCCAAACTCTCCACCATGGCCAAGACGAAAGAGCTGTCCAAGGAGACAAGATTGTAGACCTACACAAGGCTGGTATGTGCTACAAGACCATCGCCAAACAGCTTGGTGAGAATTAGACAGTTGGTGCGATTAATCGCAAATGGAAGAAACGCAAAATAACTTTCAATCTCCATTACTGAGTGAAGTATTTAAACCCCTCGCAAAACTTGACTTAGCACTTGGTGGCAAGACACTTGTTGCCAATCAGCGAGGTCAGACGTTTCTTGTAGTTGACAACCAGGTTTGCACACATCTCAGGAGGGATTTGGTCCCACTCCTCTTTGCAAATTCTCTTCAAGTCATCAAGGTTTCAAAGCTGACGTTTGGTAACTTGAACCTTCAGCTTCCTCCACAGATTTTCTGTGGGATTAAGGTTTGGAGACTGTCTAGGCCACTCCAGAACCTTAATGTGCTTCTTCTTGAGCCACTCCTTTGTTGCCTTGGCCATGTGTTTTGGGTCATACCCATCCACAACCAATTTCCAATGCCCTGGCTGAAGGAAGGAGGTTCTCACTGAAGACTTGATGGCCCTGTCCATCGTCCCTTTGATGTGGTGCAGTTGTCTTGTCCCCTTAGCAGAAAAAACACCCCCCAAAGCATGTTTCCACCTCCATGTTTGACGGTGGGGATGGTGTTCTTAAGCGCCACAGGCAGCATTCCTCTTCCTTCAAACACAGCGAGTTGAGCTGATGCCAAAGAGCTTGATTTTGGTCTCATCTGACCACAACACCTTCACCCAGTTCACCTCTGAATCATTCAGATGTTCACTGGCAACCTTCAGATGGGCCTGTACATGTGCTTTCTTGAGCAGGGGGACCTTTACAGCATAGTGTGTTACCAATTGTTTTCTTAGTGACTATGGTCCCAGCTGCCTTGAGATCATTGATAAGATCCTCCTGTGTAGTTCTTGGCTGATTTCTCACCGTTCTCATGATCACTGAAACTCCATGAGGTGAGATCTTGCATGGATCCCCAGACCGAGGGAGATTGACAGTGATTTTGTGTTTCTTCCATTTGCGAATAATCACACCAACTGTTGTCACCTTCTCACCAAGCTGTTTGGCTGTGGTCTTATAGCCCCATTCCAGCCTTTTGTAGGTCTACGATCTTGTCCCTGTCATCCTTGGACAGCTCTTTGGTCTTGGCCATTGTGGAGAGTTTGGAATCTGACGGACTGATTGCTTCTGTGGCATCTTTTATACAGGTAACAAACTGAGATTAGGAGCGCTCCTTTTAAGAGAGTGCTCCTAATCTCAGTTTGTGACCTGTATAAAAGACACCTGGGAGCCAAAAATCTTGCTGATTGATAGGGGATCAAATACTCTGACTGTCTCTGACAGTTCAAATAAACCTACCATTTAAATTATAGACTGATCAAATCTTTGTCACTGGGAAAACGTACAAAATCAGAGGGGGATCAACTTTTTTTTTTCCTCACTGTATATGTTCGTTTAGGGGGGCCGATTATCGGCGCCGATATTAAGCATTTTTATGGTTATTGGTCATTTTCAAAACAGATCTGTCGATAAAATAATTTTAAAGAAAGTTTTTGTCAGGGCCCTTGGTACTTCATTTTGACATTCATTTTCATTTTTACACCAGACATGCATTGGTTCAAAATATCGGTAATAATCGGTATCGGCATCAGCCCTAAATAACACATATCGGCCGACCCTTGGATGGAGTGAGGGTGAGTATATTAACAGCAATTTTCATTTTTGCATGAACTATCCCTTTAAGGCACTTATTTTTCTTTGCACTGACATTTAACAGACATAAAGATGGGTCTAAATGGCTCAAGAGTGTTATGGCGTGAGACGGCGAGAACAAATATATTCATCCGATCCAGTCTGTCGATCCTCCAAGAGCACTTTCCTCTCTCGGTGGAACTGGAAAGAACGGCGAAGCTCATGAAATGTGTCCTTCCAGAACAAAAGAGCTGTGAATCGATAACAATGGAGCTATAGATATGAGATGAGGAGCTCTCAAGCGCGATCTCTGACAGGCCACACACTGCGAAGGTCAGAATACATGCATATAAACCAGAGCTATCTGAATGAGACTATTGTAGCATCTCTCTTTTCTCAGATTAAGTCAAGCACGCAGTTCTTGATGCGAGAAAGTGGAACTATTGAAAGTGTTTGTTATTATTCTCCACATGATACTTCACATTTAATTTTATGTTGACAATGTACTTTTATAAGACATGCTCCTGATCTTATTGTGAATGACTTCTCAGTGCACATTATTCAAAATTAATATTTTCAGAACAATTTTAAACACTGATAACAATCAGAAATGTTTCTTGAGCAGCATATCAGCATATTAGGATGATTTCTGAAGGATCATGCCGCTGACAATGAGTAATGATGCTGAAAAGTCAGGTTTGCGTCACAGAAATATATTAAAAAAAAAATATTCAAATAGAAAACAGCCATTTTAAATTGTATTAATGTTTCAAAATTGTACTGTATTTATGATGAATTAAATGCAGCTTTGATATGCATAAGTGGCTTCCTCAGAAGCATACAAAAACAAATTCTTTCAAACTTCTGGCCACTAGAAATCCAGAAAAACGGATTTCAAAAAAGTTATAAAGTAATTAGCATTTTAATGAGTGAAAATAGTATTTGATGCCCTATCAATCAGCAAGATTTCTGGATCCCAGGTGTCTTTTATACAGGTAACAGGCTGAGATTAGGAGCACTTTCTTAAAAGTATATAAGTGATACAGCAACGTTAGATGAAAACACAACTATGTTACCAAATGTTTACAATAACAAATGCACCAAAAACTGGAGCATCTTTTTCATTTTATGATTTGTTTTGGTAGTATTAGCATCAGTAACGTATGTGCTGAATTTCAGTCTAACAGTACTTAAAACTAAGTTTTATGCACATTAGCAGATGCAAATACTTGACAAGCATGCAAACAAACCTCAGCAGTCCACAGGGTGATATTTCCTTCACATTACATTAAAACAGATGTAACATTATGGGGATAGCTGCTATTTAAATGTCAACAGTAACTTTCACCAACTTTCTAAAGATTCTCCTCAAATCCCTGCCCTGCCCTGATAGTAGTTTGCCCGAAACAGAAAAGCGACTGTAGACAGTTTATGCTAATGATCGCTATACTGTCCCTTGTGGCAATGCTCAGAATGTGACTTGTAGTCACGTTGCATTAGGATTTAGGTTCTGACACGTTCTGGAAAGCAATAATGCATGAAATTGAGCTTGTGTGGCTAGAAGCATTTAGTCTCACAAACTCAAAATGACCAAAAACACACATAACAACAGAAGTTTCCTAACTGAAATGTAATGTATAAAGCTACAATATACACTATAACTCTGTCCTGAAACCTATTAAGCTACCATTCAAAAGTTTGAGATCAGTAAGATTGCTTTTTAATGACGGAAGGACACAGTAAAGATATTTCTATGTTGAAAAATCTAATAAATGCTGTTATTATGAACTTCTTATTTATCAAAGAATTAAAAAATAAAATGTTAAAAATGAACTAAAATTAAATGAATGCTTCATAAATGTTAAAAAAATTACACCATGTTTTCAACATGGATAATTATCGAAAATGTTTTTGAGCAGCAAATCAGCATATTAGAATGAACGATCATGTGACTGGAGCAATGATGCTAAAAAGTTACATTTTAACATATATTCACATGTAAAACACTCATTTTAAATGGTAATAATATTTCACATTTTATGCAGTATTTTGATTCAATAAATGCAGCTTTGGTGAGCATTAAAACAAATCTCATCAACCTCAAACTTTTGAAACATAGCGTACCTTGGTGTCTGCTGTCTATTGCCTGTATAGGCTGCATCCTAAATGAAATGGACCCTCATAAATTCGGAATAAATTTGGAAAAAAAAAATTGTCAAGACAAATTTTAGGTTGGCTTGAGAAAGCCTAGCTTGAAAGTTTAAAGCAGCTGTAAAAGCTTAAAGAACTTTTTAACATTTTTCTAGCATGTTTAATGCGTTTCTAGCATGATTAGCAAGTTGCTAGCATGTTTCTAACATGATTAACAAGTTAACATGTTTCTAGCATGATTAATAAGTTGCTAGCATGTTTCTAATCTGTTTCTAGCCTGATTAACAAGTTGTTAACATGTTTCTAGCATGATTAGCAAGTTACTAGCATGTTTCTAACATGATTAGCAAGTTGCTAACATGTTTCTAGCATGATTAGCAAGTTGCTAACATGTTTCTAATTTGTTTCTAGCCTGATTAACAAGTTGTTAACATGTTTCTAGCATGATTAGCAAGTTTCTAGCATGTTTCTAGCATGATTAACAAGTTGCTAACATGTTTCTAACATGTTTAAGCCTGACTACCGAGTTAACATGATTAGCAAGTTGCTAGCATGTTTCTAACATGATTAACAAGTTGTTAACATGTTTCTAGCATGATTAGCAAGTTTCTAGCATGTTTCTAGCATGATTGACAAGTTGCTAACATGTTTCTAACATGTTTAAGCCTGACTATCGAGTTGCTAGCATGTTTCTAACATGATTAACAAGTTGGTAGCATGTCCCTAGCATGATTAATGATTAACATGTTAATTACATGTCATTAGCTTGATTGACAAGTTACTAGCATCTCTCTAGCATGATTAGCAAGTTCCTAGCATGTTTCTAACATGATTAACAAGTTGCTAGCATGTTTCTAACATGATTAACAAGTTGCTAACATGTTTAAGCCTGACTATCGAGTTGCTAGCATGTTTCTAGCATGATTAGCAAGTTCCTAGCATGTCTCTAACATGATTAACAAACGACTAGAATGATGCTAGCATGATTAACATGTTACTAGCATGATTAGGAAGTTACCAGCATGCATTAGCATGACTGACAAGTTAATAGCATGTTTCTAGCATGATTAGCAAGCGACTTATGTTGCTAGCATTATTAACGTTACTAAAAGATTGTTACTAACATGTTACTAACGTGATTAGCATGTAACTAGCATGATTGCTAGTTGCTAGGCTAGATAGTTAAATAGTTTAGACATATTAGATCGAATAGAAATTTGAATGGATTTGAAATAGTTGATAGAAGGGAAGCTTGATTCAGTCTCAAGGGATTCCGGGAGTTCTAATTTGAACTTTGACAGTTGGAGTTTGAATAGTTTTGGCTCATTTGAACATTCCCTCAATGGAAGTCTATGCTGCCCTCCAAAGGCAAAGCGCAGTAACTACACATTTGGTCAAAATTGAATTAAGGCTTAAAATGGACTTTGTGACAACTGTTTTGTCTCGTGGCAAAGTCTCCTGGTTAAATTTTGTCCTGTTTCAGAGAAACGAGAGCGTTGTTTCGGAGAAATGAGAGTGTTTGACTAGCTGTCAAAAAATTTAAAGGCATTTTTCAGTTTCAGTGTTCGCGTAGTTACTGTACTTTGCCTTTGGAGGGCAGTATGGGATTTGTATGATTTTTAATCTTCAGTTTTATGAAAACCATAAGTCGGATCAGTCTGAAAAGATAGAGCACACTAAAGCCGGTAAAGAGGTCAAATTTAATTGCAACAAACTACATGTCAAACTAACAATCAAAAGCTAGATTTTAGGCTAGGATTACAGGTTAAAGTGGTATGTTTATTAACAATTGAATAGTAAGTATACTTAATTTTCTCCAAAAGAAGGTGTCTGCCTACCTGCCTAACTTCTGGAAAAGCCCTTCTGACTGAATCGCAACTAGGAATCTCACTAGACTTTGAAACTTTCATGAAGTTTTCTCTTCCAAGATGGTTTTTACCATAAATCCATTAAAACAGACTCATAGGTCTATTATCTATGTAATGCATTGCAAAATATCCATTATGCATAAACATAACACGATTAACATGACATAAATAACAGATGTCATCAGTTTGAAGCAATTATCACACTCTCATGTCTATAAACAGACACCTTTCAACCTCAGTATTTCACTTTAGATTTCATCAATTATAAATACACACGCACTTACAAGAACACAGTGCACGTGTTATTCAAACATCGCAAGTGGGGGGAAAAAAACCCCTCTGATTTGCTGCACAATTTAAGGAAGGATTCAACTCCGTGGTGCATTGCATTGTGTGTTGAAGTTTAATTTCAAACCTTAAATCTCTAACTCTAAATAGAAGCAATAATAGTCAAGCTGGACCTGGCGAACACTACGAAAAATCAATGCATCTAATCTAAGTCAAGGCACTAATCAGCATTTCTGCAGCAGGATCAGGTCAGATTGTGATGGACGTCTCTCTTGTTCTCGAAGGAGAGGAGGAGCAGATCAAGCTGCGTGGAGCAGCTTTTACTGTTTAGAGAGATAAAGCTGTGATAATTCATCCTAAACCCGACCTGTCAGAGATACGCTTCCACACTGCAGCACATGGGGCTCGATAAATGAAGACTTGACACTTACAGAGACATGGAGAACTTTGGATTCATGAAGCAGATGTATGGTTTGGTTTTAAAGAGAAAATAAGCAAGTCTTCATGTCAATGGGCAGCGCAATCTATTATGACCAGTTGGCGACTCAGAAAGAGTCCAATAGCACCAACATTATCAGTTTGGGCTTTATTCCACACTATTCTGTAGCTCAAGGTCATGGGTTTTATTCCCATGAAATGCATGAACCAATAAAATGCATACAAGTAAACGCACTAACCCAAGAATGCCATTGAATAACACATTACCCTTCCTAATAAATCTATCCAGGCTAAATCTTTCAAATCTTTTATTTGAAATATATGTGTGCACCAATTGCGTGTCTGCTTCCGACGCCATTTGTTTGCATTCAGCTCCTCCTGCATTGTATCAAATTGCTTACTTTCTCAAATGCATTTTGCAAAGTCTCAGTCTTTGTCTGAGGAATGGCCAAAACTCAGCATAAATTTATGCATCTATCCATTTCGCAGTGCTACTCAAATGCCGGGGTCTGCAGCAGAGCATCACATTTCTCATATAGTCTGATTTCACTAAGCTATCTGGTTGCATCAGGTGAACTTGAAAACGTCCACCTTTTTCACTGAAAAAATGTTTAAAGGAAGAGTTATTATTCAAGTTTTTACTTCAAATATTCATATTTAATTATGTGTTGCTTGGCACTTGGTGAAATGTACTTAGAATTTCGAATTGGAAAATGTTTTAATATAATCCTAGACACTTTGTACTTAATAAAACGCCTTTCTTAATCCAGTGGCAGATTTTCTGATGCTGTCTTCTCAAAATTATGACCTAAAGCCACTAATAGCAATCCTACACCAATTTTATTTTATTTTTTACAATTTTTTGAACACCTTCCTACAAGCAAAAGCCAGTTTTTCTGATGCTATCATCTCAAAAATTATGACCTTAACGCACTAACTTCAATCCTACACCAACTTTATTATTTTTTATTAAATAAAACAGCTTTCTTCATCCAAAAGCCACTTTTTCTGATGCCATCTTCTCAAAATTATGAGCTAAACCCACTAACATAAATCCTACTCCAATTGTTTTTAGTCATTTGAACACCTTTCTACATGAAAGCCAGTTTTTCTGAAACTATCATCTAAAAACTATGCCCTAAAGCTACCATCATCAATCCTACACCATTTTTTGTTAATCAACCAATTTAAAGCCAGTTTTTCTGATTCTATCTTCTCAAAATTATGACCTAAACCCACTAATGTCAATCCTACACCAATTGTTTTTAGTCATTTGAACACCTTTCTACTTGCAAAATCCAGTTTTTCTGATGCTATCTTCTCAAAATTATGACCTAAACCCACTAACGTCAATCCTAAACCAATTGTTTTTAGTCATTTGAACACCTTTCTACATGAAAGCCAGTTTTTCTGAAACTATCATCTAAAAACTGTCCTAAAACTATCAATATCAATCCTACACCAATCATTTTTTAGTCATTCGAACACCTTTCTACTTGCAAAATCCATTTTTTTCTAATGCTATTATGTAAAAATTATGACCTAAACCCACTAACATCAATCCTACACCAATTTTTATTCATTTGAATACCTTTCTACATGCAAAAGCCAGATTTTCTGAAGCTATTATCTAAAAACTATGCCGTAAACCCACTAACATCAATCCTACACCAATTAAATTTTTATTTTATAAAACATCTGTTCATCCCAAAGCCACTTTTTATGATGCCATCTTCTCAAAATTATGGCCTAAACCCATAAACGTCAATCCTACACCATTTTTATAATCATTTAAACACTTTCGTAGATGCAAAAGCCAGTTTTTTTTTCATCTAAAAACTATGCCCTAAAGCTACCAACATCCATCCTACACCATTTTTTTATTAATCAAACATTCAAAACCAGTTTTTCTGTTTCTGTGTTCTCAAAATTATGACCTAAACCCACTAACGACAATCCTACACAAATTTTTCTATTTAATCAAACACGATTCTACATGCAAAAGCCAGTTTTTTGATGCCATCATCTCAAAATCATTCCCTAAACCCATTAAAACATCCAATAAAGCAGTTGTTAGTTGCAAATGCATCTTAAAGTTCTTCAGCCTTTCTAAAATCTTTAAAGCAACTCATTCAGGTCTGATTCTAGTACGAAATACCATCTTTTCACAAACCAATAAAACCATAATGGGCTGAGATGCCATTTCTGTTGAGATGAAAGAGTACCCACTAATGTCCAGTTCTTATTAATCTGTAAATTTCAGTATTAACTGTCAATATTCAACGAACAAAGCCTTTGGCATTTGATTTCCCATCATCCCTAGAAGCAATTACAAGCAGATAAATGGGCAGCAAACTCGCCCTATGTTCTCTTCTCTTCAGAAGATTAATACCTCACACGATTCAACATGACATTCAATACAGGGAGATAGAGAAATAGATTTATGCCTGTAGCTGGCTAGAAACTCAAGGTGATTTGAGAGCTTTAGGGCACAATATCACACAATAACTATATAGTGGTTTCTTTCGAATAATCGTATTGCATTTTTATATGGAATAATATAAAGAATGAGAGTCCAAAAACAGAACAGGAAAAGTTGAGACTTCCTCAAGTTACTTAAAACGCCACAAGTTTATTTCCCCTAATAAATCATTCCTAAGAAATTAGCTATGGTACATTAAACTTGCCTGTCCCGACTGTGTTGATATATGAACTGGAATTCATTTACACTATATTTACATAAGGTTTCCATTTATATGGAAATTATTTCTGCCATTTCAAACTCACCAACAATTTTGTAAAAGCATCCACTGCCCCGTAAATTTATTTGATCTTCACAATAGTTCCTGGGCGCTGGATATCAGAGGAGCTAATTCATGAAATCATTAGAAACTTCCACTGGTTGGGTAGGAAAGGAAAACAAAAGCAAAAGAAAGGCCCGACTTGTCTCATCTTGTGGGTGTTGATGAATGGCTGGTTTTATTGAAAGTGAAAGGCAGGGAAGTAATAAATATATTCAAGATCATCAAGTTGCGCAGGTCGGAGATAGCGAGTGATTCTTTCAGAGACTAGAGGAGCGCAACAAAACATTATGACGGCTAGGAACACTTTGCAAAATGATTTGTGGCTGAAATATAATTTACCTTTGGGATGCCATGGGTCCGTGAATTCGTATTTCCCTAATCCGACCGTTCTCAGCATCTGCAAGCCGTTACTGGTGGTTTCCTGCTGGCCGTTCGTCAGCGGCAC
Organism: Garra rufa; assembly: GCF_049309525.1. Taxonomy (NCBI): domain Eukaryota; kingdom Metazoa; phylum Chordata; class Actinopteri; order Cypriniformes; family Cyprinidae; genus Garra; species Garra rufa. The sequence continues at coordinate 4,485,978 of NC_133381.1, read as the reverse complement.
GTTGGTGGGTAGTGTTGAGGAGCTCATGGTGGCGGATTGCACCATGGGATGCGTCAAGTGGCCGTTGCCCACCACCGTGTGAACGGGATGGGCGACCTGGCAGACGCTGGGCATTGGAGGCAGGCTGCCGACGGCGAGAGATTGGCTCTGGACGTTGAGGACCATGTTGGTCATTGGCTGTGAAGGCTGCTGTGGGAGTTGGTAGTGTGTGGGCAATTGTGGATGGGGGGTTTGGAGCACCGGCGTCACGCCGACGATTGGTGCTTGGACCGTCGCGCCCTGGCTGTAAACTGGAGGCTGTGGCAGGGCATACGTGTGCGCCAAGAGTCCAGCCTGGCTGACGGCGGCAGCGACTTGCGGTGGCCACAGAGGAGCTGCAGAGAGTGAAACAACATCCATTCAAAGCAGAAGTATGTGATTAGACTGAGCAATTAAAATGTCTCATCTCCAAGGTCTGTTATTTATTAGTTGCAGATCTATTGCTGTTTGATCATCATCTATATCAGTGTTAATCTCGTTGCCGAATAATTTGTCAATGACATTTTTCACCAACGAAAACAAGACGATAACGAAACAAAAAATCGTTTTGAATGACAAAAGCTATGGCGAAAATCTATTGACATTTTCGCCAACGAATAACAACGAGATGACAATCTTAGGGAGGGACAATTTAGGAAGAGATTCACTCAGAATGAATTTATTGAATAAGCTGGCATACATTTGCTGCACATCTCATAAAACGTTGAAAATGTCAAAAATTTCTGGGAGTAACAGAAGAGCAGACATATGGATAAATTTGACAACGCAAAAGAGAACTCAATTCTGTAGATTTAGTTGACTAAAATCTTATGATATTTAGTCGACTGAATCTAGACCAAAACTAAAAACCATTCAGATGACTATAATATGACTAAAACTAAATCAAAATTTGCTGTCAAAATTAACACTGATTTATGGGACAGCCCCTTCTAATGAACAGGTTTGACTACTTTAGTTATTTCCATAAGTAAAAAATCTTAATGTTTAAGCATATAATGATATTCTAGGGAATTGTGTGCTTAGTAACAGTTTGAACATGGCCCATTTCTGTTCTATGACAATGCATCTGTCTATAAGACAAGGTTTCAAAATGAAATGATTGATTCAGTCAGTGTGAAAGAACTTAACTGGTCTGCATAAAGCCAAGTCCTAACCCCAGCTGAACACCTCTGGATTGCATTCTTGATATATGTTTTTATCATTTTTTAAATCACTCCTCAAATCAGAAAATACTGTCAACAGCCAGGAAAAACACATTTCCACTATGTTTTAATAAATATAATGTTGCATAAAATGTTCAAATGTGTAAAAACTTTCATCATGTGGGACCCATGACCACAAAACTAGTCTTAAGTAGCATGGGTATATTTATAGCAATAGCCAAAAATACACTGTATAGGTAAAATGATTGATTTTTCTTTTATGCCAATTAATTAGGATTAATTAGGATATTATGTAAAGAATATGTTCCATGAAGACATATTGTAAATCTCCTACTGTAAATATATCAAAACTTAATTTTTGATTGGTAATATGCATTGCTAAGAACTTCATTTGGACAATTTTTTCTCAGTATTTTGCACACCCAGATTACATATTTTCAAATAGTTGCATCTCAAACAAATATTGTTCTTTTCTAACAAACCATACATCAATGGAAAGCTTATTTATTCGACTTTCAGATGGAATAAAATAAATAAAACAGTTAAATTTGTGCATGTAAGTGCTACTATTTTTCTAAGGAAAAAAAAAAATGTCGGCCTTTACAGATGCGCTGTAATAGAAATCTACAGACGTGCATTAAAATACACATGTAAATATATCTTTTGGATGTTTTTTTTTTCCACTAGTCTGGAACAACATGTTTTGAAAAGCTAAAAATCTGAAAAATTGACCAGTGTATAATTAAAAATATCTTTTATCTTCCTTAGTTTGTATGTCTTACTGTTTGCTATTTGAATCTTTGTTTATATTTTAACATTAAATAAACTGAAATGTGATTTTGGTTATATCACCCACCCATATGTTGGTCTATCATAACTTTTTCTTACATGTTTTGTTTTCTTGTTATATGTGACCCTGGACCACAAAACCAGTCATAAGGGTCAGAAATCTGGGAATCAGGATCTGAATAAATAAGCTTCCCATTGATGTATGGTTTGTTAGGAGAGGACGACATTCGGCTGAGTTACACCTATTGGAAAATCTGGAATCTATAAAAGCCTGTTTCCACCACTGAATCAAAAAAAAAAAAAGAAGGTAATTCTGACTTTTACATCTCACAATTCTGAGATTCTCACAATATAAACTCACAATTGAGAGTTTTCTCAGAACTGTGAGACATAAATGCACATTTCCGAGTTATAAAGTCATATATAAAGTCAGAATTTATTAAATGAAAAAAAAAAAACTTTTTATCAAGCAATTCCTTCTTTCTCAGAATTGTGAGAAATAAACCTGCAATTGCGAGTTATAAAGTCCAGTTCTGAGGAAAAAAAGAAGAGAAAGAATAGAACAGAATAGCAAGTTTATATCTCACAATTCTGACTGTTTTTTTTTTTTGTCAGAATTGTGAGTTTATCTTAGAATTACGACTTTATACCTCGCAATTGTGAGTTTATATCATGCAATTGCAACTATTTCTCAGGTTTGCGAGTTTATATCTCACAATTCTGAGAAAAAAAAAGTCAGAATTGCAAGTTTATATTACACAATTGTGATTTTATTTCTCAGAATTGCGAGTTTGTATCACGCAATTGAGAAAAAAAAAACGTTTTTTTTTAATTTTTATTATTTAATGGCGGAAACAGGTTCCATAGGAATCTGAGGGTGCAAAAAAAGAAAAAGAAAGAAAATATTGAAAAAATCACCTTCAAATTTGTCCAAATGAAGTTCTTAGCAATGCATATCACCAATAAAAAATTACATTTTGATATATTTATGGTAGGAAACTTACAAAATATCTTCATTGAACATTATCTTTACTTAATATTAGGGCTGGGACACGATTAATCGCGATTAATTGTGTCCCAGCCCTACTTAATATCCTAATGATTTTTGGCATAAAAGAAAAATCAATAATTTTGACTCATTCATTGTATTTTTGGCTATTGCTACAAAATATACTGGAGGTTTTGTGGTCGAGGGTCACATATTTTTAAACAGCGAAATAACTTTGACTGTACTGCTCAGTAACTTACAAAAGCAACATGAAAAAAGAATGGTGATAAGACTGCGAATTGTGTTCCAGCCTGAAAAAAAAAAAAATCAATATGATATGATATTTTTCCCACATCGCCCACGCCTAATTTGACGCCACTTGGAGCAATCAATCAAGCCATGCATGCATGAAAAGATAACAAACAAGAGGTGTTATCACAGTGCTGTGGGCTTCGCTTTCAGCTCTTTACCTGCGATATCTTTCTCCCTCATCTGTTTTGCGGGCGGCTCATCCGTGTCCCAGGGCGTGGACTGGTTAATGGGTGTTTGTCCCCAGCGGACGCTATTAGCCAGGACCTGGCCCTGAGTCTGCGTGTCTGCCGAAGGGTGCCCAGAGACCTGTTTCAACGAGAGAAACGTCTCGAGTAAACACAACCAGCCTTTAATTACCATCTACGTTTCCAATTACAGCCCATTTGCCAGACACTGGTACATCATTTCGCTTTGTTAATATTCCATTCCATTCGCTCTTTTAATTACGCCGCTGTTCTAGATTAGAACCATCAATAATGCAGGAAAATCCAAGGTCGGCCCCCAGCAATTTGACTGGGTGCAAGAAAGTGAGGTCTATATAGAGAACATTTTACTAATTAATTCTTATCTGCCTCGCATTGACTGTAAATCAAAGGGCAGGAAAGAAGTTTTGCAGGATCGAGGGGGACTTTTAATCACTTCGCTGAAAATAGGAATTAAAATTAAATGAAAATGGACAGACTACTTGTTTCCACATTCACAACATGGAATATTTCTTAAACATATTAACATGCACGTAACCTACAGTGTGATGCTCAACCAAAAGCATTAACAAATCATTTATGAAAGCACGTATTATTATATGAACATTTACTTATCACAGTATTTACAGAATAATAACTCAATATGAAAACAGACACTCAAGAAGCTAACTGGGCAAATATTGGCTGATTAATTGGTCTGGCTAATATTATATTTTCTAATTTGCTTGCAATTATGAAATCAACAATTAGATTTTATTCAAGATCCCATTAAACGGTGAGACAAATACAGTTCATCAAAGCAAGAAGTTGGGGCTTGAAGCATTACATAAATACTTCACAGACGACAACAAATAATAATAATACAATTATATAATTAAGTATAACCGTAAGATTATTAATGTTTTTTAAAAGCAGTCTCTTTTGCTCACCAAGTCTGCATTTATTGGATTAAAAGTACAGCAAGAACTAATTAAAATTAGTTATTTTTACTTTTTAAAATTACTGTTTTCTATTTGAATATATTTCAAAATGTAGTTTATTGTGATCAAAACTAGATTTTTTTTGCATCATTACAGTTTTCAGTGTCACATGATTCTTCAGAAATCATTATTTAATAAAATCATAATCATATTTTTTAATAAAAATATTATCAATATTTAAAACTATTGATTTCTTTGATAAATAAAAAGGAAGAACCAAAGATCAGCATTTATCTGAAATAAAAAGCTTTGTTAACATTATAAACTATACCATTCAAACGCAGAAGAAATATTAGACATTAATACTTTTATTTAGCAAGGATGCTTTAAATTCATCAAAAGTGATGATAAAGACATTTATAATGTTACAAAAAAATCTATTTTTAGATAAATGCTGTTCTACTAAACTTTCTATTCTATTCAAAAATCTACTCAGCTGTTTTCAAAATAATAATAATGACAATAAATGTTTTTACTGTTTTTGCTGTACTTTGGATAATAATAATAATAATAATAATAATAATAATAATAATAATAATAAATGTTTTTAGAGCAGCAAATCAAAATATTAGAATGATTTCTGAAGGATCAAATTATAAAAATAAAAAAAAAATCTAAATTTTACTGTTTTTGCTGTACTTTGTATAATAATAATAATAATAATAATAATAATAATAATAATAATAATAATAAATGTTTTTAGAGCAGCAAATTTAAATATTAGAATGATTTCTGAAGGATTGTGATGAAAATAAAATAAAGAAAATTAAAATTTTACCGTTTTTGCTGTACTTTGTAATATAATAATAACAACAACAACAACAACAACAATAACAACAACAATAATAATAATAATAATAATAATAATAATAATAAATGTTTTTAGAGCAGCAAAATCGAATGATTTTTGAAGGATCGTGTGACTGGACTAATGATGCTAAAAATTCAGCTTTGAAATAAGGAATAAATTACATTTTATAGTTGATTCAAATAGAATTTTAAATAGTAAAAATATTTCAAAATTATACTGTTTTTGCTGTACTTTGTATAATAATAATAATAGTTATAGTAATAATAATAATAATAAATGTTTTAGAGCAACAAATTAAAATATTAGAATGATTTCTGAAGGATCGTGATAAAAATAAAATAAAAAAATCTAAATTATACTGTTTTTGCTGTACTTTGTATTATAACAATAACAATAATAATAATAATAATAATAATAATAATAATAATAATAATAATAATAATAATAATAAATGTTTTTAGAGCAGCAAATTAAAATATCAGAATGATTTCTGAAGGATCGTGATAAAAATAAAATAAAAAAATCTAAATTTTACTGTTTTTGCTGTACTTTGTATTATAACAATAATAATAATGTTTTTAGAAGAGCAAAATAGAATGATTTCTGAAGAATCGTGTGACTGGACTAATGATGCTAAAAATTCAGCTTTAAAATCAGGAATAAATTACATTTTAAAACATATTCAAATAAAATTTTAAATATTAAATATATTTCTAAATTGCACTGTTTTGCTGTACTTTGGATCAAATAAATGCAGACTTAAAAAAAAAACATTAAAAATCTTTTTAAAACTTTTGACTGGAACTCTACGTCGTTTAATTTTTACATAAATATATCTGTTATGCTGAATGACAATGGAATATTATTTCACCCATATGTAGACTTTTTTCACAAAAGTTATTTGAAACATTTGACATTTCTGTTTATACAAAATCAGATTAATGCAGTCACCAAAAAGGGATAAAAATCTCCTATGTCAGTGTAATTAAAAGCAGCCATTTTGCATAATATTTTTGTGAGCCAACAACAACAACAACAACAACAAACTCTGTTTACTCGGAAACAAAGCCTTTTAATTCATATTCATCTTCTGTGTCTGCAAAAGACGGATCTTATTATGCCGCTGTCAGAACTCGCTGTTCCATAAGCAAAAAATAAGTGCCTGAAAACAAATCCTAAACGTCTTTTTGATTTTATGCCACTTTTATTTCATATGCATTTCAAAACTGTGAATAAAAAGAAGAAAACATGAAAAGATCCCTCTTTAGAGTCAAGTGTGGGTGTTGGGTTTGTCAATGCCAAGCCTGAAAAACATTTGTTTAAATGTGAAAAATGTATTTCAACATTCCTTAAATCACACAGATTCCTCATCCCAGCATGCCATTGCTAAAATGCTTTTAACTTCATCATCTAATAAAATGACCAAAAACACTTCAAACTGTAAACAGTCATAAAGTGCACACACTGTAACATACTTTGCATGTCTGACAGTGAAATGATTTGCACACAGTTTGTTTAACCAGCATTTAATCAACAGCAGGAAAACAAATACACAAACATGAAAGGACTTGAAATGTTATGAATGACAGGTTTTCCAATTCTGTAGGAATCTATCTGTGGAATTCAGTGCTGGTCTGTGTATCGTCTACAATCTGAATACAATTCAACTCTAAGTCACTGCTAAGAAGCAAATGAAGGGCTCACACACTCAAATGATTCAGAGCAGGTGCGCAGGACAAATGGCATGAGATGAAAGTACAAAGAAAGAAGAAAAGATCCACAGATCGGTGAAACACGCAAAGAATACTTATTTATTAATAGCCACATGCTGGAGTGATAATATATTAGGACCGAAGTATTCGTTGTAGGCTGCAGGACTGAGCAGGACCGCGTCACGCTTTATATGAACGCCATTAAAAAATGATTCAACCGTATGGAAAGAGCAGAAATCTGAAACTTCCTCTAGCGGTTGCTTCAGCTCAGAATAGAGATGCATGTTGGTATCGCTGACAGGGGAGAGAACAGTAATGAAATTCACCTACATTCACTAAAACTTGTCAAAAGTTGTATCTGGAATATTCCATGTGAGATCGCTGAATAAATATAACATCATGGAGCTGAAATGTGTCAAGTCTATTTTCTCCTTACATTTGGACAGCACTGCTGACTATCATGACGAGTCGTGACAGTGACGAGAGTGTTGAAATATAATAAATGAAAAAATAAAATAAATAATAAAATAAAATACTTGTACAACGTTACAATATCATTTTTCAAATCAAAAATCAAATATTTTTTTGCCAATTTTAGGGGAACATCAGCACTTTTTTTAGCTGAAATACTATATTTGGGAGAATTATGACATTGTTTTAAAACTATTTTTGATAGAACATTTGCATTTTAGGTTGAAATGTTACAATATTATTTTCAAATCAAATTTTTTTTTTTGTTGAAATACAAAGTTTGGGAGAGTTATAAATAAACACGTAAATAAAATAAAAGCTTCAGAAATATTACATTACTTTTAAGCCAATTTTGGTGAAAAATCAGCACTCTTTATCTAAAATTTGTAATTAAAAAGGTTTTTGTTTATTTCATCTGCAAAGTGTAGACGTTCACTCAGAATTGGTTTAAAAATAATGCTGGAATGTTTCAAAAGTATTTTGTTTATTTTAAATAAAGAGTGCAGATTTAAATTTTTAATTTTAAGATTTTAAATATTTTTCCATTTTTGATTTTTACATGTAATGTAATATTCTAAAGCTTTTATTTATTTCAACTTCAAATGCAGACGTTTTATCAAAAATTGGATTGTTGTAATTTTTCAAAAGCATTTTACCTCAGATAGAAAGTGATTTCTGAGGAAACATCTACACTTTGTATCTCAAATAAACAAAAATACAACATTTTTAAGCCAATTTTGGTGGAAAATCATCACTTTCTATCGGAGATAACATACTTTTGAAACATTACAACATTTTTACATTTTGGGGGAACATCTGCACTTTTTAGTTGAAATACATATTTCTGGAGCATTATGGCATTATTTTTTAAACCAATTTATGATAAAACATCTGCATTTTAAGTTAAAATAAATAAAAGCTTCAGAAATATTACATTACACTTAAAAAATCAAAAATGGAAAAAAAAAATATTTAAAATTTTAAAATTAAAATTTTTAAATCTGCACTCTATTTAAAATGAACAAAAAACTTTTGAAACCTTACAGCATTATTTTTAAACCAATTTTGAGGAAACATCTACACTTTGCAGCAGAAACAAAAACTTTAGCAATATTACAATATTTGAAAGCATGTTTTGATAGAAAGTCATCACTTTCTATCTGAGATAAAATTTAAAACATTATAATAAACATTTTTAAACCAATTTTGAGGGAAACATTTGCACTTTTTAGTTGAAATACATTTTTCTGGAGCATTATGACAGTATTCTTAAATTCTTACAACAATCAATTTTGAGGGAAAAATCTATACTTTGTAGCCAAAATAAATAAAGAATTCAGAAATATTACAAAAATAAAAAAATATTTTGAGCCAATTTGGCTCAAAATCATCACTTTCTATCAATGCTTTTGAAACATTACAACATTTATAAACCAATTATGAGGGGACATCTGCACTTCTTAGCTTTTAATAAATAAATGAGTGCTTTTAAAACATTATGACATAATTTTTTACACCACTTTTCAGAGGAACATCTACACTTTGTAGCTAAAATTTAGAAATATTACAACATTATTGCCAATTTTGGCTCAAAATCGTCACTTTCTATCTGAGAAAAAATGCCTTTGAAAGATTACATCATTTGTAAACCAATTTTGAGGGATCATCTGCACTTTTTAGCTGTGATAAATAAAAGAGTACTTTTAAAACATTATGACATGATTTTTTTAAATCAATTTTTGGGGAACATCTACACTTTGTAGCTAAAATAAACAAACAAAACCTTTAGAAATATTACAACATTATTTTTAAGCCAATTTTGGCTCAAAATCATCACTTTCTATCTGAGATTAAATGCCTTTGAAACATTACAACATCATTTGTAAACCAATTTTGAGGGATCATCTGCACTTTTTAGCTGTAATAAATAAAAGAGTACTTTTAAAACATGATTTTTTGGGGAACATCTACACTTTGCAGCTAAAATAAACAAACAAAACCTTTAGAAATATTACAACATTATTTTTAAGCCAATTTTGGCTCAAAATCATCACTTTCTATCTGAGATTAAATGCTTTTGAAAGATTTATAAACCAATTATGAGGGGACATCTGCACTTCTTAGCTTTTAATAAATAAATGAGTCCTTTTAAAACATTATGACATTATTTTTTACACCACTTTTCAGAGGAACATCTACACTTTGTAGCTAAAATAAATAAACAAAAAATTTAGAAATATTACAACATTATTGCCAATTTTGGCTCAAAATCATCACTTTCTATCTGAGAAAAAATGCCTTTGAAACATTACAACATCATTTGTAAACCAATTTTGAGAGATCATCTGCACTTTTTAGCTGTAATAAATAAAAGAGTACTTTTAAAACATTATGACATGATTTTTTAAATCAATTTTTGGGGAACATCTACACTTTGTAGCTAAAATAAACAAACAAAACCTTTAGAAATATTACAACATTATTTTTAAGCCAATTTTGGCTCAAAATCATCACTTTCTATCTGAGATTAAATGCTTTTGAAAGATTTATAAAACAATTCTGAGGGAACATCTGCACTTTTAAGCTTTAATAAATAAATGAGACATTTTTTTTAAAGCAGTTTTGCAAATCAACATCAAATACATTTTCCTATTTTTCCTACTGATTTCAGGGTAAAATACGGACAATATTTCTTAAATAAACTCATAAATCCACATAAAGCCACCAATTTGCGTTTGTATTATCTGCAGTGACACACATAAAGATTGATCCCCTTTTATGGTATTATGGTTTATGCCTATTTACGAGCACTATAAAGAAGACAGCAGAAAATAAAAGCACATCATTTACCTCCTAATAACACTGACAGAATCATCCACCAAAACCCCCAGAGGGCCAGTTTCAGGATTACAAGACTCTTCAACATCAAACTCGAGTTTATTTTGTGAGCAGATGACTGTATGTAGCGGTAATCCCTTACATGTTAACCCCAAAATGACACATTTGACCCACTTCACTAGTCGCTGAAGACGTGGTCAACAGCCAGTGGCTAATCGAGTCCTCAGCGAAACGTCTAGAGCTGTGGACAAAACCTCACCTGCGGAAAAATAAAACCATTTACAATTATAATTTCCCTCGTGTGCCACGTCAAAACCTGTGGTATAACACGCAGCTCTTAGCAATTTAAATGCGGACAACATGGCGCTCATGTCATGATTATGTACGAATATTAGCTGGAGTCCAGAAACAGCTTTTCCACTATGTCCCCCAGGCAAGAGCCGCACGTTTAGACTTCATGGGAAATAGGTGGTTCGTTTACTGAAAGTGACCTGCTGAAGTTTTCAAAGTACACCAGGAGAGCAAGCTGAATTATGATAGCATGATAGCAATAGCGGTGGAGTTCACATGCGCTCATCTGCAGCCGTCCTGCGTGCATTCGCTTTCCATGTCCCTGCAGGCGCAGCCAAACGGCAAATATTACTGTACATTTCTAGGTTGACTAAAGCAGACTTACTAAAATACTTACATTTTTGTATTGGGTTGTGCATGAAGAGCAGTCGTGAGGAAACGCTATGCATGCCACATCTCACTTTCAAGGTCAGAATGCATGATCAGAATTAAAAAAGATGGACAAAACAAAACTGATGGTTGTATACTGTACCTGTTTGCAAACTAATTTCACACAGACTAATGGAATCTGCAACAGTAATTTCGGAATTTCCACAAAATATGAAGCACCACTAGTAATTTTAACATTGATAACAGTAAGAAATGTTTCTTGAGCAGCAAATCAGCATATTAGAATGATTTCTGAAGGATCATGTGACACTGAAGACTGGAGGAATGATGATGAAACTTTTCAGCTTTTATCACAGAAACGAATAACTTTCTCTTTTTTTTACTGTTTACTGTATTTTTGATCAAATAAGGAAGGTCTTTGTGAGCAAAGGGCCCCAACTTTTTGGAAAAAATATTTGTGTTGAAATAATAAAATAAAATAAAATAAACAAGTCAATTTTTATTAAATTAATGAAATAAAAGCAGCTTTGGCGAGCAGAAGAAACTTCTGTCAAAAACATAAAACCTGTACAGGCCCTAAATGTTTGATAAAATCAAAAATAAAATAAAATACTTTTGGAATTAACATTATTTATATTTATAAAATCAATATTATTGATTTTGATAAAATTGATGAAATTAATGCATCTTTGGTGAGCAGAAGAAACTTCTGTCAAAAAAACTTTTAAAAAATCCTGTACAGGCCCCCAATTTTTAATAAAATAAAATAAAATAAAATAAAATAAAAAAATAAAAATTATTTAATTACTTTTGAAATTAACATTATTTACAAGTCAATTGTGATAAAATGAAATGAAATAAAAACAGCTTTGGTGAGCAGAAGAAACTTCTGTCAAAAACATTTAAAAAAAATCCTGTACAGGCCCCCAATTTTTAATAAAATAAAATAAAATAAAATAAAATAAAAATTATTTAATTACTTTTGAAATTAACATTATTTACAAGTCAATTGTGATAAAATGAAATGAAATGAAATGAAATAAAAGCAGCTTTGGTGAGCAGAAGAGACTTCTGTCAAAAACAAAAAAGGCCCCAAATTTATAAAAAAAAAAAAAAAAAAAAAAAAAAAAAAAATTATAATTAAATTAAAATAAAGCTAAAATGTTTTTGTAAAAATTATTTTTTAAGTCAATTTTGATCTAATTGATGACATAAAATCAGCTTTGGTGAGCAGAAGAGACTTCTGTCAAAAAAACAAAATATTCTGAAAAAAAAAATATGTTAAAAAATAAATTAATTAAATGAATAAAAATAAAATTGTAATTACTTTTAAAATTAACATTATCTACAAGTCAAATGTGATAAAACTGATACATAAAAGCAGCTTTGGTAAGCACTTCTGTCAAAACAACAACAACAAAAACTATACAGGCCACAAATTTTTTTTTATTTTTTTTTTTAAATAAATAAATAATAATAATTTTGATAAAATTGATGACATAAAAGCAGCTTTGGTACGCACAAGAGACTTCTGTCAAAAAAAAATGTATAGGCCCCAAATTTTTTAAATAAAATAAAATAAAATATATATTTTTTTAAATTAACATTATATACATGTCAATTTTGATGAAATTGATGACATAAAATCAACTTTAGTGAGCAAAAGAGACTTCTGATAAAAAACAAAACAAAACAAAACAAAACAAACGCTGTACAGGCCCTAAATGTTGAAAAAAAAAAGAATTAATTAATTAAGAAAAAAAATTAATTACTTTTAAAATTAACATTATCTACAAGTCAAATGTGATAAAACTGATAAATAAAAGCAGCTTTGGTAAGCAAAAAAGACTTCTGTAAAAACAAAACAAAACAACTATATATGCCCCAAATAAAAAATAAATAAATAAAATAATAATAATAATTTAGATAAAATTGATGACATAAAAGCAGCTTAGATGAAAAAACACCAACCAAAAATAAATAAATAAATAAATAAAATAAAAACAAACTGTACCCCAAATGTTTTTTAAAAGGTAAAAACACAATTTTAATTTTTTTTTAATTTTTTAATATTTTATATTTTATATATGAAACAAATGTATTTTTAAAGAAAACAAAAATTGCCCAACACGGCTTTTGCTTTTGGATGTTACATAGCAAAACACAGTTGGGAAATTCTAAGAAAAGGTTGAAAATTGGACCGTAGGCCTTTTTGGGATGACGCAGATGATACAGACGTCTCTTCAGAGCGAGGTCTCTTCAAATGGCACGTGCTGGTTACTGTACGAGGGCCTGTCAAACAGCCACAGCATGCTTCTGCTCATCCTCCATCCGGCGGCGTGTGCGCAGGATCACTTCCCGCAGTCAAATAAGCCGTCTCCATTCGAGCGGATGGCTGTCCTCCACCATCCTAATCCGCCAGGCGTTGGGCAGCATCGCTCTCCGCCTCTCACAAAGCCAAATACAGCATCCGCACTGTCATGCTCTTATTTGCTATTCCTATCTCTGCTGTCAACACAGAAGCCTCTTCCTCACCCGGCAGAAGCGTCGGCTCCCGCGGCGCCAGCAGCCGATGATCCATCATTTGTCAGGACGGTCGCTTTGCGAAGTAAGTTTGCGATTCCTCACGGCTTGCGGCGTCTTTAAAAACATCCTCAGAGACGGGCATCCGTGGTGGTCTCCCGCTGATGGGAACCGAGGCGATATTTTATAAGAAAGCAGCTTCCTGAGCGGCGTGTCTTTTCCTTGTTGAAGGTTCAAAGGAGGAACTCTTGGCCTTCGGTTTGTGCCTTTGGCCGCTGAAAAGGCTTCAGGCTGGTGCCGCTTTACCTTGAGATGAATTCTGTGCGCGTGCGGCTGCAGATGATTTTCAACAGCGAGGAGACGCGGCTCTTAAAAGGGTCACGGCTCTTCAGACCTGTGAGGGACACTGCTATATTTATGAATGACAGGCAGAAATACACGGGTCTCAAAGTCAACGGCCCTGTTCTCTGATGTCTGGCTTCATCCAGACTGTCTGAGATTCACAAGAAGAGAAACACAAAATGCCTCTGAAATCAATTCAGTCAAAGTGAATTTTTGAATTGAGGCAGCAAACCAAGGGCAAAACTGGTCATTATACTGGTAAGGGTTCATTTTTACCTACACAAGCCAGTTGGAGAAAATTTACCAAAGCCAAAATGAAATGCATTAAATGAGCAATGTGTGAAAAAAAAAAACAGCAACATATAAAGAAGAAAGTCTGTTTATTTTGGTATTATTATACATTCACTTTTTAATTTATTTATATTCCATTAATATATTTCTGCTTCAAGAATTTAAATAAATATGCGCACACACCAAACCAGTTTTTTTTTAAATATACAAACAATCCAAAATTCTCAAAATTATTTAATAAATAATAATAATAATGCTTTTAACGATACTTGATTATATACTTTGCATTTCATTTATATTTGCATTTCTTTATTTATTAATAAAATAAAATAAAATAAAACAATACTTTTGAAAAAGTCAATTCTGATCAAATTCATGACATAAAAGCAGCTTTGGTGAGCAGAAGAGACTTTTGTCAAAAACATTAAAAACCTATATAGTCCCAAAATTTTTGAATAAATAAATAAAATAAAATAAAATAAAAAATATATTTTTAAATGAGCATTATTTACAAGTCAATTTTGATCAAATTGATTAAATAAAAGCAGCTTTTGTGAGCAGAAGAGACTATCAAAAACAAAACAAACAAACAAAAAAACTGTATAGGCCCCAAATTAAAAAAATTAAATAAAATATTAAAATAAAAATTATATATTTTTTTAATTACCATTATTTACAAGTCAATTTAGATTAAAAACAACTGTACAGGCCAAAATCTTTTGTAAAAACAAAACAAAACAAAAAACTAAATAAAACAAAATAAAATATTTTTGAAATTAAATTATGATAAACATTTGGTAAAAGTGATGAAATAAAAGCAACTTTGGTAAGCAGAAGAGACTTCTATCAAAAACATAAAAAACCTGTATAGGCCCCAAATAAAAAAAAACAAATAAATTAAATTAAATTAAATTAAAATTAAAATTAAATTATTTTTTACCATTATTTACAAGTCAATTTAGATTAAAAAAAAACTGCACAGGCCAAAACTTTTTGTAAAAACAAAACAAAACAAAACAAAACAAAACAAAACAAAACAAAACAAAACAAAATAAAATAAAATAAAATAAAATAAAACAAAATAAAACAAAACAAAACAAAATAAAAATAAAACAAAACAAAACAAAAAACTAAACAAAACAAAACAAAACAAAACAAAATAAAATAAAATATTTTTGAAATTAAATTATGATAAACTTTTGATAAAAATTGTAAAATAAAAGCAACTTTGGTGAGCAGAAGAAAATTCTATATAGGGTATTGGCCCCAAATTAAAAAATGTTAATGAAAATAAATGTTAAATAAAAATGAAATTATACATTTAAATTACTATTTACAAATTATTATTTACAAGTCAATTTTTATATAAAAAAAAAGCAGAAGAGATTTCTGTCAAAAACATAAAAAAAAACTGTATAGGCCCCAAATTTTTTAAAAAGTAAAAATAAATTAAATTAAATTAAAAAATTAAATTAACAATAACAAGTCAGTTTTGATAAAACTGATGATATAAAAGCAGATTTGGTGAGCACAGGAGACTGTACAGCCCCAATTTTTTTTTTGAAAGTTTAAAATTAAAAGTAAAATAAAATATAATAAATATAGTTTTAAATACATTATATATATTTTATTTTGACTGGTAGTGTACCAAACCAGGTTTTTATTGCACAAACAATCCAAAAATTCTCTAAATAAATAAATAACTAAATTAATCAATAAACAATTTGACTTTGGTCTCGATTGCTTTTTTTTTTTTTTTTTGACTTTTGTGTCGTTTTGATAGTTTTTAAGGAGGTTGAAATCGGTCTAATCCATCTTTTATTTAAATTTATTTGCTATTCCAACTATGTGATTATATACTTAATTGCATTTATATATATATATATATATATATATATATATATATTTATTAATATATTTTCCATTGTTGGTTACAAGAATTTATTTGATATACATAAAAAATAAAGTTGTCCAAACAGGGAGAAGTCAACCAAAATGCCCTGCAAATCAAACACTAAAATAGTTTTTAATTTATTTATTTAAAAATTGTATTTTATCAAATCAAAATCAAACTCAAAATCAAATCAAATCAAATTCAAATAAAAAATAGTTTTTTAAATAATTAATATTTATAAAAATGCCCTGCAAATCAAACACTAAAATTATTATTATTATTTTTATTATTTTTTACATAGATGCATGCATCATTTTTGTAAATTTATTTTTCTATCCTATACTTCAGTAAATATTTTTGTGCATTTTATTAATTAATGTATTGAATTACTCATTGTTTTACTGTTGGCTCTACAAGGTTATTTATATCCTAATCACAACAGACAGACGTCAATAATGTTAATGCTCTTAAAAACCATCAACAAAATAATAAATATCACTTAGAGAAAGTAAAAAAAAAAAAATCATGGTTTCCTTCTATAATAGCAATAAATATTAGTTTTGATGCACTTGATGTCCAATGTAAAATCTGTATTCTAAAGCAAAACCACTAGCCTAATTTACCAAGGCCTTCCAAATAGTTTTTACATCTAATCAGAGAATAAATGAGAATAATTATCCAAATTAATCATGCAATTATGCTGCTGGACTAATGAAATTCCTCAGACGGTTGAATCTGCCCAAACGGAGCAGAATTATGCCAACTTATGAGCTGTTTACAGCAGCGTGGCAGACCGGTTGTTATTGTCTGTAATATGAATATGAAGTGGCTCGATACAAAAGCACGATAACAAGCAATTCAATCGAGTGCATAACGATGAGAAAATATTTCCTTCGCAGGCTCTTCATTTTCTCGTCTGCTCTCGGCGAGTGACTGCGAAGTTCAAGAGTCCTGCGTGTTTTGGCATGTTCTGACTGTCCGTTTTGCATAATGCAGTTTGGCTAAATCTAAATGAAAGAGCTCTTAGCTGACAAAATGAAACCTTCAGCGGAGCAGAGCTGTTGAAAGAGGTCACGCTACAGATAGCGGCTGAAATACTCAATAAGCTTTCAGGGCGTCTTGAGAGTCGTCCAGAAACACAAGACAGCCGTGATTAGGGGAAGAAATTAAATGGGAGCCGCGTATGAAAGCGTGTTTGAAATGATGGTGGAAACGCCACTGGCACGGTCACGTTCCCGCTCTAACTCTACATCTGCTGGGAAACCCCAGTGACATTCAGCTCAACAAAGTCTCAAGATGTCTCTTTTTTGGCCTACATGAATGAATGGAGAAAATGCATCATGATTCAAATCGAGGTGTGAAAATGGCTTAAAATAATGATGTGGAGTTATTACAATCATTTTATGAAACAATATATTTGGCTAGACGTTGTTGTTTATTAAGCTTAAAATTTGGTGAATTAAACACCATCAATGAAATCTGAAAACAGACTAATTTACACATTTTTTTTTTACATTTCCATGATTATATCATTTTATTGATAGCTAGTTGCTGTACGGTATTTACTATATATACACACCGTAACCACATTTGAGATTCTTGCTGTTTTTTAAATAATAAATAATCTAATAAAAAAATTATGGATATACACTACCAGTCAAAAGTTTGGACACACTTGACTTAATTTTTGTAAAAATATTAAATTATTAAAAAAATAAAAATAAAAAATACAATTTCAATACATTTTATTTTATTGTATTTTATTTGAAAAGTTTTCAGTCTTCTTAAAAACAAACTAAGAATCATTCCTTGGCACAATTTGTATTTGAAAATAAATACAATTAAATTAAATTAAATTAAAAATATATTGTATTGTTTTTTTAAATAATTATTATTTGACTAAAACAACATTAAATCAAGAATAAATAAATAAATGAATAAATAATAATTCTAACAATAAATTATCTTGTCTCGTATAGTGAAAAAGATGGCACTTCATGTAATAGCTTTATGTTTATATTTATTTACATGTAGTAATAAATGTAAATGTGGTTTATTGATAATAATTAGTTTACCATTGGTATATTAATTATTCATATTAATTATATAGTCAACATATTTGAGCTCTTCACTGTTTTTAAAAATCAATCCAATAAAAAAAAAATACTTCTATGATTATAACAATTAATTATACATTTACTTATTTACATGAATGAATGTATTTTTTTCTAGGTTTACTGATAATTATTTTAGCAATGGTATATTTATTGCATCACTATATTTGACACCCTCACCGTTTCACTGTTTTTAAAATAAAAAGAAATAAATATATTTTTTTTTTAAATAAGCAAGCAAATAAATAAATAAATGTGAATAAAATAAAATTTTATAAAATAAAAAAATCTAATCAAATGCAATAAAACTAAATATAAAATTACATTTAAATTAAACAGTTCTAGGTGGTATTTTAAATAAGTGACATAAAAAAAAAATCTGTTTATTTTGCTATTAACTATACTTGATTATTTACTTATTTGCATTTGATTTATTTTTATATGTATGTATTTATTTATTTTCTTTTTATATATTCTGCCTTCAAGAGTTTAAATTAATATGCACACATACCAAACCAGGTTTTTATTGCACAATCAATGCAAAAATTCAATGAATACAAACATATTTATTTTTTATAAATACTTTAATTGTAATTTTAAGAATACCAACATATTTATACATATTATTGTATATATATATATATATATATATATATATATATACACACACACACACACACACACACCATATTTGAGATCCTTATTTTTTTTTTTATAAAAGTAAACAAATAATTAATAATGAAAAATAAGTAATAAATAAATAAAATATAAAAAATAGAGTAAGTTTATAAATGATTGCTAAATAAACAAATAGTTATTAGTAAATTACTATAAAAAGTAAATGTTTATTTGATTGCAACAATATATTTATACTGTCTTATAAAGTCAAGATACTGGTCCATTAAATGGCTTCATTAGCAGCTTACTACTTTAAAAGAAAAGCCAGACTGCAGTCAAACTTCTTTTTATCAGCTTGTATTGTAATGAGCTTGTAACAAAGTTTCCAAAGTAGCTTCACCAACACTTTTGCATTTTAATGAGTCTGGATGCGACGAATTGACCCTTTTGAGTCATTTGACAGCATTTCTATCTGCCTCACAAGAGCGGCGACTCTTTTCTCAGGATCAAGACGAAAAGGCCACAAAGCCAATCTTCTCAGCGAGATTCGTAACTTAATATGCAAGCAAATTACTTCAGCACACACTCAATTATCGGCTGCTCACGCCACCGCTGAACCCCGCAATACAATCACAGCCAACATGCCGATACTTTAAATAATAAAATGTCCATCTTTTGGCACAAAGAAGCCTTTGTACGTGGAATGAAAGATGCACAAGCATATTGCTTTTGACCCCAGACTTTCCCCAGTGTAGGCGTCTGTAAATCTAAGATTGCTTTATTCTTTCCCCCGCCCCACTCCGGCCCGTCTGCAATATGAAAGCAGGTAGCGGGAGTTTCTTCTTGACACAGATCAATAAGCAGCCTCGCTCTTCCTTATCAGAGATGGCTTGTAGAGATACGGTGGTGGGGGCGGCTGCAGGGCTTTCATGATGGATGACAGAAAAATTGACCCCGAGATCCGCCACTGCACGCGCTTTAATCTCCTTTTTTCGCCGCGAGCGGAGACAACAAACACATGTGGCACGTAATGACGCCGCAAAGCTCTCCTACTTGATGTGACCATCAACAGTTGCGTTTGAAGTGGCTCCATCCATGCACAAGGACAAACAATTCAACTACAAAAATGGAAAGAACTATATAAAACAATACAAAATGCAAATATAGTTCATTTGAAAAATCCTTCTAGTTAAATGAGGCTGATACGAACATGTAAAAGTTGTGTAATGCCTGCATCCTTAAAAACCATCAACAAAACTAGATGTTAAACAAATAAATAAATAAAAAACCTTAAAACATAAATAAAACCAAAATAATTAAATCTCAATTAAATTATATACAAACAAATAAAATAGGAATAAAAAAATTAAAAATTAAATACATGGAAACTATATAGACACATAACAAAAAAAAACAACTAAAAAAAATAAAATGCACAAAAAAGTAAAAAATTAAATATTACTATTGATATTAAATATATAAAAATAAAATAATAAATTAAAAAAAATAATATAAATATATAAAATAAAAACTAATTCAACATATAACCTAATAATAATAATATAATAATAAATATAAAAAAAAAATATATATATATATATATATATATATCCAAGGAATATTTAATTATAACAAATAAATAAATAAAACATTAAAACATAAATAAAAATAAAAACATATAAATATCAATTATATTATAAACAAATGAATAAAATAGAAATAAACAATAAATTTCATTTCCTTTCATTAGCTAGTTGCCAAGACGATATTTCTCATTTTCATAAAATTTAACCTAAGGTACTGAATAGCTAAAACTGAAAAAAAAAATTGAATACATTACAAACTATATAGACACATTAATAAAAAATAAAAATAAAAACATACAACCACAAAAACAAAAAAATAAAACAATACTATTAATATTAAATATAAAAAAAAAATACTACATAAAAAATACAATTATAAAATTAAAACTAATTTAACATATAATAATACAATTAAAATAAAATATAATAAAAACATTAAAACATCAATAAATATTAAAAAAATTAAATATCAATGAAATTGTATACAAATAAATGAATTAGAAATAACAATTAAAAATGAAAAGCATATAAACATGGAAATATATAGATTAATTTAATTTAATGTTATTTTTTAGCTAAAATTGTTTTATTTTAAAATATATGAAATACAAAAATGAATACATTACAAACTATAAAGACAAACTTAAAAAAAACTATTAAAAAATATAAATCCACAAAAACTAAATAAAAAGCTATTTACATTAAATATAAAAAATAAAATATTAAAAAATATATACAATAATAAAATATTATAAAAAAATAAAATATAGTCTATAAATGTTTAATTACAACAAATAAATACATAAAAACGTGTTAAAACATAAATAAAAATAAAAACATTAAAATATCAAATCTAATTATATACAAATAATTTAGAAATAAAAAAATTAAAAGCATATGAACATGGAAATAGATTAAATTTAAAAATACATAGACAGATAAAAAAAAACTACTTAAAAAAAAACTAATTTAAAATATATATTTAAAAAAATGATTAAATAAAAATTAACATAATAATTCAACATATATAATAATAATACAAAATAATACAAAATAATCAACATCAAAATTTTCACATTTTCTTCAGAATCAAACCTGCATGAGCCATATGGACACTTTCATGGGCCGTTTGGTCCTTTTATAGACATTAGCAGTGTGAGTTACCATCAACTACCAGTGAAGCGGGAACATCTCTCAATTGTGTTGTAGAGAAGAAAGAAATTGATACCCCTTTGGAAAAACATGAGAGTGAGTAACTGCGACAGAGAGCGGTCGCAGGTGTGTTTGGTCCTACCTTAGTTGTGGAGGTGGTGCAGGTGGAAGCTAATCGCTTGCAGGTCAGCTCACTATTGGCTGTGCTGGTTGCTCCGGTGACCGGAGTGGGCAGCAGAGAGGGAATGACTGGCAGGGGCAGGAGGCCGGGACGGTTGTTGCCGCTGTTGGGGACGGAGGAGGCAGAGGTGGAGACGCAGCCGTTGACGGTTCCGCCGCAGCTGCTGTTAGAGGCGCAGCGCTCCCGCCGCTCCCACACGCTGCGGAAATCCCGCTCAAAACGCTGATGGTACCGCGACATCATGACAGAACGGAGCGGGAGAACAAGAGACGCTTGTGCTCACGGCAAGCTGGAGAAAACCTAACAGAGGAGAACAAACGGGTTATATTAGTGTTTCATAAAACAACTGGTGCTTACAGTCAAACACACACTATATACATAGCTATTAGAAAAGATATCATATATCATCTCACAGAAGAAATAAATGTGAAAACAGTCAGTTCTCTGTGTCTCAATATGAGGACATGAACACATGAACCTCTAGAGAGTTATTTCACCAGCTTTTTCTGGTTGATGTGAGAAAAACTACCTTCAAATACAAAGTGAAACTGATATTAAAACCTGTTGCCAGGTTTTCAAAGCAAAATCCGCCAAATTGTTAATGAAATGTAGCCCCAAAATAATCCAATTGCATTTCAAAAAAAAGAACAGAAAAACAAATCGCATTCTAGGGGATAAAATACACTCTTTTTTTGACGGATTGAATTGTTAAAGTAGACCAATTCTGTGGAAATGCTGCAGACTTGGCAACATTCTACAGGACAACTCGACAAAATAAAAGTCAGTTTAACTTGAAGAAATTGTGATGAAAATACATCACTGTTAAATAATAAAATGCTATTAAGAACTTAATTTTTTATGATTATCGTACAACCAAAATATTTTTTCACCCACATTTTAATTCATGTAGATCTGTTCTGCAGCAACCTTTAAAAAAGTCCATTGGTCTTTTACACTGTTAGAAATAACAAAAAATTAAAAGGAAATAAATCAATAAAATTAAACTATTAAAATAGATAGACAGACAATGAAAACTGTTAATTGAAATATGTGACCCTGGACCACAAAACCAGTCATAAGGTTAAATTTTACAAAACTGAGATGTATATATAATATGAAAGCTCAGTAAATAAGCTTTCTATTGATGTATGGTTTGTTAGGATAGGACAATATTTTGCCGAGATACATCTATTTGAAAATCTGGAATCTGAGGGTGCAAAAAAATCAAAATACTGAGAAAATCACCTTTAAAGTTGTCCAAATTAGGTTCTTAATGCATATTACTAATCAAAAATTACATTTTGTTACATTTAAAGTAGGAATTTTACAAAAAATCTTTATGGAACATGATCTTTACATAATTTCCTAATGATTTTTGGCATAAAAGAAAAATCAAGAATTTTGACCCATGCAATGTATTTTTGGCTATTGCTACAAACATACCCCAGCGACTTAAGACTGGTTTTGTGGTCCAGGGTCACATATTTGTTTTATTTTATTTTAATAATTGTATTATTTTTATTATAATATTTTATATTATTGTGATATTTTATAATAATAAAATATTATAATAGTTTTATTTATTTATTTACAATTTATTTACACAATTGGAAAAGCTTAAACTAAATATAATTATTTGTTCAGTTTTATTATAATTCAGTTTTAATTAAACAATAAAAAATATTTATTTGTTTATTTCTTTATCTCTCTCTCTCCATATATATACTGTATATATACACACATATATACATATACACACACACACACACACACACACACACACACACACACACACACACACACACACACACACACACATATAGTTTCAGATTTAGAAATAATAATAAATAATAAATAAAAAAATAATAAATAAAAGCTGTTGTTAGCTGAAATATTTGTTTTATTCTTTAATAATTCAGTTTGAAATTTAGTATATCAGTCAAACCTAAATTTATTCAGACACCTTCAAAATTTCACAATATTACAGTTTATTTGCTATAGTTAAGAAAATTAAGTTAAACTGTGTCAGAACTATTTTTGGTTTGCCTGCTGATTTGATTGCTATATATTAATTTGATTACATTTGTAAAGACTGGTCAAATTGTGCAAGTTTTATTTTTATTAAATGATAAAACAAAAAGAAAAACACAGAAAAAATAAAATTTCCATTTGTCCACCAAAGTTTGTTCTTTTTATGCTTGTTCATATTATGATTACAGGTGCATGTTATCAATTAATAGAGACTTATATTCATGCACAATACTTAGGACTTGAATAGCATGTGAAAAATGCTGCAAATTATACCTTGAGCAATGCATTTTTAGTTCACAGAAATGTAGCCAGAGTCACATATTTCCAATGATTGTAGGTTGGTTGGTGTTTTAACGCCATGCCGGCTCCCTTGACTATTTTCATGGTTGAAATGGCATAAGAGAGCAATTTAAAAACTTATATAAGGTTTTATAGGTTTGCTTTAGACAAATGAATTCAGGGTAGACAAGTTTCTTCAAAAGAGTTTGTGGAGTAATATAGCTTCCTAAGAGAACCATGCAGCGTAATTTAATCAAATATGTTTTAGAGATACCAGACATATTTCCAATGAGCCTGCAAAATGGATTGCTATGGATTGTAGATTAATGATCAACTTAGCATCAATTATACAGCAATAAAAGACAATATATTGCTTGCTAAAAGACACTTTTTGGCTGCTTTTCTGTGCAAATATTGATGTATGCCATTAACTGTGATTAACATGATTAATTAGTCAGCACATCATATAATTAATCCAGTTAAAATGATTCAATTGACAGCCCTAATTAAAACACTTAGTGACAATTAATCTCCTGATCTCATATTTTGAATCTGCTCAAATCTGAAGTTATTTTAACATTGAATGCTTTACAATTTACACCTGCGGGTTCATATGAATCAAAAAGCAATAACATCTGTTCATATATATAAACTTTAACACTTGTTGAGATTTGAAGCTCATTGTCACCGTGGATTGGATTTATCTCTATCATACCTATTGTGTGCTGCTCCACCTTGTCTTTAAATGAAAATAAAACAGCTTTCATTTTAAAATAGATAAATGTGTTACATCATTATAAAGGTGTTACATATTTAATTAATTGTATATTATAAGTTATGTTTGGCAGCCGTTCATCAAAAGGTACCGCAAGCTGGAAACAGTGAAAGCAATGAATAAATAAAGATATAGCATGGGAATTTATTGTCACTTGATTTATTCTGTATGATTCTGCCTTTAAATTCAGCACAAAAGATGAGAGGTCATGTGTCGTCTAGAGAGTGGAGATAAGCAACTGCTTTACAGATCAATCCAGCCATGATGAGTGACAGCAGCACAAAGAGAAACGCCGATGCTGATAACAGAAATGGTGTGAATGAGCATGTTTGGCGAATGTGAATAAGCTTTGTGTGAAAAAGACATGTCTATTTGTCAATCGATCAATGCATTTTCAATGACTGATGCTGAAATTACACATAAATATATATTATTTCAAAAACTTTTGACTGGTAGTATATATGCACTACCAATCAAAAGTTTTTGAACACTAAGATTTTTAATGTTTTTTAAAGAATTCTCTTCTGCTCACCAAGTCTGCATTTATTTGATTCAAAGTACAGCAAAAACAGAAAAAATCTGAAATATTTTTACTATTTAAAATAACTGTTTTCTATGTGAATATATTTTAAACTGTAATTTATTCCTGTGATCAAAGCTGAATTTTCAGCATCATTACTTTAGTCTTCAGTGTCACGTGATCCTTCAGAAATTATTCTAATATGCTGATTTGCTGTTCAATAATTTTTTTATTATTATTATCTCCATTTAAAACAGTTAAGTACTTTTTTCAGGATTCTTTGATGAATAGAAAGATCTAAAAATCAACATTTATCTGAAATAAAAATCTTTTGTAACACTATTCCACACTGTAAAATAAAAAGTCCTGTAGAAATTACAGTAAGGAACTTACTGTAAATTAAACTTACAGTAAAAATACTGTATTTATATTTACAGTACTATTTATCTTGCTGTAAATGTATTTCCAGTATGCATACTGTACTTTTACTGTTTTACTGTATTTTACTGTAAAATATACAGTATTTTCTCCATTAATATATTGCAATAAAAGAAAAAAAAAAATAATTTAAAAACAAATGACAACTGCGTAACTTTTAATGTTTTTAATTGCTTAATTGTTATCCTTGCAATAACATTATATTTTTAATAAATATTATTAAAAAATATTCAAAAGCTTGGATTTTTTTTTGGGGGGGGGGGGCGCAATGATAGAAATTAATAATTTTATTTACCAAAGATGCTTTAAATTGATCAAAGGTGATGATAAAGTTATTTATATTGTTGCAAAAGATTTCTATTTTAGGTAAATGCTGTTCTACTGAACTTACTATTCATCAAAGGAACCCAAAAAAAAAAATCTACTGAGGTGTTTTCAACATGATAACAATAATAAATATTTTTGAGCAGCAAATCAGAATATTAGAATGATTTCTGAAGAATCATGTGACACTGAAGACTGGAGTAATGATGCTAAAATTCAGCTCTGAAA
Organism: Garra rufa; assembly: GCF_049309525.1. Lineage (NCBI taxonomy): Eukaryota > Metazoa > Chordata > Actinopteri > Cypriniformes > Cyprinidae > Garra > Garra rufa. The sequence continues at coordinate 4,459,695 of NC_133381.1, read as the reverse complement.
TCACAGAAATAAAATACATTTTACAATATATTCAAATAGAAAACAGTCATTTTAAATAGTAAAAATATTTCAAATAAATGCAGGCTTGGTGAGCAGAACAGACTTTCAAAATCAAAAATCTTACTGTTCAAAAACTTTTGACTGGTAGTGTGTGTATATGTAAAAAAAAATTAATAAATATGAATTAAATAAATCATATTTTATTTATATTTCAAATTATTTATATTTTAAATAAATATATAAACCTGACAAAAGTTTTAGTTAACACAAGTTAATCAATCTGTCTTTTTAGCCTATGTTTGTAACCTCAAAATCAGCTAATCACTAATCAAGATTTCATATCTATAATATCATACAGACTTCAACAATATCCATAAGCAGATCTGATGTTCAACTAATTAGATCATTTATTAGTACTTAAAAGGTTCTCCCACACAACAACTGACCTTCATAATTAATGACCAAACTGTCAGTTTCAATGAATCAATTCAGACTCATTTTGAATCTGCTGGCAACAATGTGTGTCTGGTTTATGATGCTTGCCAGATATTTAATATTGTCCAAAGGATAAAATATATCAAGTTATACGTTTTTTCTATATCACCTATCCCAATATATGCAAATTCAAATGCGCATTATTCATGTCTTCATTCAAATGCATACAAAATTGCAGGTGAATACTCTATCTTTCTCTTAAAGTAGAGAGATGAGAATATGGTTAAGAACTGATGCAATGTAGAAAACCAGAACAATCAATGATTTATCAGAGACTTTTCTATTGTGCTCTTCAGCTAAACACAGCGTAAGAGTGCAGTTCTTCAACTGTGACCCTGGACCACAAAACCAGTCATAAGGGTCAATTCTTTTAAATTGAGATTTATACATCATCTGTGTATAAATAAATAACCTTTCCATTGGTATATGGTTTGTTAGAAATCTAAAATCTGAGGGTGCAAAAAAATCTAAATACTGAGAAAACCGGCTTTAAAGTTGTCCAAATGAAGCTCTTAGCAATGCATATTACAAATCAAAAATTAAGATTGGATATATTTACAGTAGAAAACTTACAAAGTATCTTCATGGAACATGATCTACTTACTACCCTAATGATTTTTGGCATAAAAGAAAAATCATCATTTTGACAGATACAATGTAATTTTGGCTACTGGTATACAAATATACCCATATATACAATTTATAGTTTTATCTACCGTATACACACAAATATAACATACATACATACATACAGTCGTGGCCAAAAGTTTTGAGAATTACATAAATATTGGAAACTGGAAAAGTTGCTCCTTAAGTTTTTATAATAGCAATTTGCATATACTCCAGAATGTTATGAAGAGTGATCAGATGAATTGCATAGTCCTTCTTAGCCATGAAAATTAACTTAATCCAAAAAAAAAAAAAAAACTTTCCACTGCATTGTTAAGAAGGCTTCAGGGCATCCAAGAAAGTCCAGCAAGCGCCAGGATGGTCTCCTAAAGAGGATTGAGCTGCGGGATCGGAGTGCCACCAGTGCAGAGCTTGCTCAGGAATGGCAGCAGGCAGGTGTGAGCGCATCTGAACACACAGTGAGGACAAGACTTTTGGAAGATGGTCTGGTGTCAAGAAGGGCAGCAAAGAAGCCACTTCTCTCCAAAAAAAACATCAGGGACAGATTGATCTTCTGCAAAAAAGTATGGGCGAATGGACTGCTGAGGACTGGGGCAAAGTCATATTCTCCGATGAAGCCTCTTTCCGATTGTTTGGGTCATCTGGAAAAAGGCTTGTCCGGAGAAGAAAAGGTGAGCGCTACCATCAGTCCTGTGTCATGCCAACAGTAAAGCATCCTGAGACCATTCATGTGTGGGGTTGCTTCTCATCCAAGGGAGTGGGCTCACTCACACTTTAGCCCAAAAACACAGCCATGAATAAAGAATGGTACCAAAACACCCTCCAACATCAACTTCTTCCAACAATCCAACAACAGTTTGGTGAAGAACAATGCATTTTCCAGCACGATGGAGCACCGTGCCATAAGGCAAAAGTGATAACTAAGTGGCTCGGGGACCAAAACGTTGAAATTTGCCTGGAAACTCCCCAGATCTTAATCCCATTGAGAACTTGTGGTCAATCCGCAAGAGGCGGGTGGACAAACAAAAACCCACTAATTCTGACAAACTCCAAGAAGTGATTATGAAAGAATGGGTTGCTATCAGTCAGGATTTGGCCCAGAAGTTGATTGAGAGCATGCCCAGTCAAATTGCAGAGGTCCTGAAAAAGAAGGGCCAACACTGCAAATACTGACTCTTTGCATAAATGTCATGTAATTGTCGATAAAAGCCTTTGAAACGTATGAAGTGCTTGTAATTACATTTCAGTACATCACAGAAACAACTGAAACAAAAATCTAAAAGCAGTTGAGCAGCAAACTTTGTGAAAACTAATATTTGTGTCATTCTCAAAACTTTTGGCCACGACTGTACATACATGCATAAAACATTTTACCCAAGCATTTGAGGAATGGACTCCAATATTGATTTGTTATGGATTTATAATAACTTCCTTTGATTACAATTTCAAAAGTACATCTATTCTCAATTGAAAAAAAAAAAAATTTGGAAAGGTACATTTTTGGATAATGGGAGAAATGTCACGACGGACAATTTCTTTCTGCTGCAGCGCAAAACAACGCTACTGGACACGGTGAACAAAGTCCGACGTGAACTTCCTCAACTTGCAAAAGACACTGGACAGCGAGAGGTATTCTCCATTTCAGTAGGGGTGTAAATCGGAGCCTTCAAGACGATTCGATACGATACCGATTTCTTAAGCCAACGATTCGATTATTTTCGATACTTCAGAATTCCCTGTGATACGATGCGATTCGATCCGATTCGATTCAATATTAGATATTTTTACATGATATCTATTAAGTTTCAAATAAATCAACAAAAATGGTAAATAATTTGCCTTTTATTGAGAATACAGAAACAGTATTCTATTCACATAATGTCTATGTTCCACTAAAGCAGTTGTGCTCAATGCACTGCAAATAGAACAGCAAATATAAGTTACTGCATCTACAAAGTGCAATCAGATAAATTGTAATAAAAAAAAAAAAAAACTTATAGTGCAGGTCTACTATTGCCAATTAGCCTATTCATCGTTTTAAAAAAGTTTCTTTCATACAAAATTGGTTACATTTTGAAAATACAATTTGCATCTTATTAAGAGGTAATGGTCACACATCCTCTGCAGTAGATGAACTGCAAATAGAATACTAATCCACAAAATCAGTTCAAAATCATCGCTCTTGAAAGTCAGACAAAAACGTGAGGTCTGTGAACATGAACAACATCGGACTGTGAAACGAAAGTAAGGCGTGTGAAGAAGAAGACAGTGAGGTTAGTGCCACCCGCAGCTTAGGAGTAGGTAGTACGCTTAATACATCGGAGCAGACAGTAAAAGAAAGGTCGGAACGGATTCTAAAAATAGACAAGTGAACAAACATGCGGCAAAATAAACACATTAATCGATATTCTTGCGGACGAATCGATGCATTGAATCGGCGGCTGCATAATCGATGCATCGATACGAATCGATTAATATTTACACCCCTACATTTCAGTGCTTAGAATTTGCAGTGTCTCCTCGACAATTTATGCCCCTAACAAAAAGGAGACTGTGTGTGTTCTAAGTTCCATGCACCAAAACGTGACGATCGGTGATGGCAGAAAGAGGAAACCCAACACGATAACAGACTATAACCACATGAAGGTATGTGAATTTGTGTATAATTTTACACCAGTGCTACAATGTTTTCTGATGTGTACTATACAGACCTATAGCACATATACTCATGACTCTCTCTCTCTCTCTACTTTTACAGTGTGGTGTAGACGTGTTGGACCAAATGGCGTGGATGTATTCCATAAGAGCAGCAACACGCAGGTGGCCAGTAGCGGTTTTTTTACAATATGCTGGACCTGGCGGTGGTGAATGCCTACATTTTGTACAAGGCATGTACTGGGTGGACAGGCAAAAGAAGATTGTTTCTGAGTCTTCTAGCAAAGGAACTTCGTTGCCGATTCATGCAGCACAAGGAAATATTGGCACAGAGGCAGGCTGCTGAAGCTGCTGTGCCAGGGACTGTGCAGACAACACAGTGCCAGGTGCAAGAGAGCTGCAACAGGAATCGCAGCAGGTTTTCCTGTGCAACATTTCAAAAATTCACCTGTGCCAAATGCAGGGACAATGGACACTGAGTCTGCAAACTCTGTAAAGTTTGAAACACTTTAAAATAAAACAGACTTGTGTACCCATGTATTGTGAATGTGTGTCTTTTGTATAAATACGTCAGGCGTTTCTGAAGGTTTGTCACACACATAGGTTTGGCCTGCCTTGGATCTGAGTTACTCGGAGTAAAAAAATGGAAATGTGCCAGGCCTCACAGGTAATGGATGTGTTTGCACAACAAAAGCAGGAGGACAAAGGCCTGTGGAAATCTCAGCAGGGTGCTTGTAGGTGTTAGGTCCAGGGAATTTACGCAAATTTGCGCAGGTTTAGTAAATCTAGTGTTAAAATAAAATTTGTGTTACTATTATAAAATCAAACCTCTATTTTTAAATCAGTCTATTTTTAATAAGCTATACAGCTGGTACAAGCTATAAATGTTGAATGTGCGACTCATGCTTTGACGCTTTGATACTGTACAATGTCAAGATAATTTAATTTATGCACTGCACTGGAAAACAAAGGCAAACGATGATGGAAAACAAGGAAAAATTGTATGACACAGAATCAAATCCCAGGGAATTCCACAATTCACGCATTTTTCCACAGCCTTTTAAACTCGAGCTGCAGGATGGATCCAGCAGTTCAAACGGCTGGAATAAAACTCGTACAGCTGAACGTATCTCTGACATGTGGAGAAAACATGCAGGAAAACAAAACCTGTTAGTGTTGTTTCATTTGTATCTCACGCACAAGCTCTAATAAGGCGGGATATGTAAATTACAGTATCAATGTGGGCTAAAAAAAAACAATGACGCATACATAGCTTTGTTATAATGAAGAGGTCTGCTTTAAATATATACAGCAGCAGTTCTGTGTCTTCACACTATGAACTGAAAAACAGCAAGCATATCATTAAACACACCGTCCTATTGTTCTCTGCTTCAGTCCCACCTCTGCTATTGGACACATAAAGATGCCTAATGAGCTATAAACACATTTCAAATCCATCAGGAAAAGAAAAAGAGATAAAACTCTAAGCATTTTATTATATCTGGCATTCACGAATCATAAAATGAAAAGTTTCCATGCTTATCCCGCTTTGTATAAAAATTAATGAGCAAAAGAAGGCAGGAATAATGAAAAACAGGCAAAAAAGAATTTCATGTATTGAACATTTTAAAACAACTTCACATGTCTCATCCAATCATATTTTAGTGCCACAGCTATGTGTTTCATAATTGAAAGCATTACAGTCAGTTATTTACATTCACCTTTTATTTCTGATTCAGCATGCTTCGGTAAACTTTCCATTTATGATCTAGATTCAATCTCTCCCGTATGCGCCTCACAGATCAATTCATTCATTCCGCCACTTGAGACGAGATCCTGTCATGTGTGAACGATGCAGCGAGAGCAATACGCCAACATGTTCTCCGGCACAGACAACACCTACTGTAAAAACCAAGGACTTTCAGATACACTTGGACCCTCGTTTTTCTTATTCTGGCTTGAGATGAGAATCACTTGCCACAGCAAAAAGTCCCAGTTGAGTGTTGGTTAAAAAAAACACTCATGGTTTAGAATCACAGACATTTGAGGCTGGAGACTTTTTCATTTGAGACGGTGATAAACCACACAGAAGGCTTTGGCAAATACTGGGAGAAATGTCAAATCAAGTCAATATCAAGTGTGTTTTATGTGGGCAAACACCTCTTTTAATCTCATCATAGAGGTTCCTCTAATGTGAGCATGTTTCCCCATAAATCTCATTTCATTTCACAAGATGAAAAGTCACATAAAAAGATTACAGTTGAAGGTGAGTGACAGTTTGATTATCCATTAAAAAGCCCATCAGATTTTATGCAATAATTACAATACTGGAGGAGAGAAACAGAGTCGGATTTCAGGGCTCAGATTAAAATTACTCTACAATCCAGTTTTCACAATGTGACCTTTATCATTGGGGGGAAAAAAAACACGCATGTGGTGATATTTCTGCAAAATAAATACTGATTCTTGCATGTTTCATGATACTTTCAAAGTGAAATGTACAGTGAGGAGCACTGGAAATCTTGCAACATTTTGGAAATTAAATGGCTAGTAAGTCACACTAAAAGGTTAATGCTACACTGTATTTAAAAAATATGTGACCCTGGACCACAAAACCAGTCTTAAAGGTTGTATCAGCGATTTCTAGCCTAAAACATAAAGTGTCAAATTCAGCTGACCTTTCATCACGATCCGCTCGCTGCCTGCCCCATAAATTGTCTGTGAAAAAACCGCGTCTCTCTGGTCAGCCTAGGGTCCGAGATATGCCAAAAAAACAATCGGCACTACCAACCTTTCCACACAAAAACAAACAGTGTTCCAACCAATCAGCGTCAGGGGTTTGGTGTTGTGGATTTTCGCCCCGCCTCCCTCACATCCCAGCACCAGTAGGAAAGTCCACAACACCAAACCCCTGACGCTGATTGGTTGGAACACTGTTTGGTTATCTGTGGTGTGTTGATAGCGCCGATTGTTTTTTTGGCATATCTCGGACCCTAGGCTGACCAGAGAGACGCGGTTTTTTCACAGACAATTTATGGGTCAGGCAGCGAGCGGATCGTGATGAAAGGTCAGCTGAAATTGACACTTTATGTTTTAGGCTAGAAATCGCTGATACAACCTTTAAGTCGCTGGGGTATATTTGTAGCAATAGCCAAAAATACATGGTATGGGTCAAAATTATAGATTTTTCTTTTATGCCAAAAATCATTAAGAAATTAAGTAAAGATCATGTTCCATTAAGATTTTTTGTAAAATTCCTACTATAAATATATCAAAATGTAATTTTTGATTAGTAATATGCATTGTTAAGAACTTAATTTGGACAACTTTAAAGGTGATTTTCTCAGTATTTTGATTTTTTTTGCACCCTCAGATTCCAGATTTTCAAATAGATGTATCTCGGCCAAATATTGTCCTATCCTAACAAGCCATATATCAATAAAAAGCTTATTTATTAAGCTTTCATATGATGTATACATCTCAGTTTTGTAAAATTTAACCTTATGACTGGTTTTGTGGTCCAGGGTCACACATTGTATCAGCTACCCTAAACCTGACTCTAACACACCTTATCATGTTAAAAGAAGCAAATGTGAGATAAAAATGCATTTGCTGAAGCATCCATTTCATTTTATATTCATGTTTCACAAGATTTGTGTCCAAGCGCCCTGCATCAAAAGTCTAATGTTGCACCAGGTGGGCAAACAAGCAAGTTTACTGCATCAGAAAAGCCAAACATTTAAAGCTGATTATGCGATTTAAACATCAAAACATATAGTTTACAAATCATGCACTATGGTATGAGTGTTTGCAAGAAACATTAAGCAATATTAATCACTAATCTGCCTCTATAATCAGAATTTCTGTGAAAGTGAATAAAAGTTGGTGTTTTACTGCCAAAACTGCAGCTGGTGGAAACTGCAGTGAACTTTAGGTATAGGCACTTTTTTGCAGATCTGCAAAAATGTAGGTAGAGGCACAATTTTCAAATGAGCCAATGCTGCCATTTATATAAAACAAAACTGCAGAAACACTCATTTAGAAATTACCACGAGGCATCTTTTATTTATACCTCAGATTATCACCAATTTCTCATTAACATATGACTGAGCCATTTGCATAAACAGTCAATCCAAAATTTATTCAACATTTCTTACATGATCACAGTTTACAGTATGCTCTATAGACTAGAAAAATGTAATAAAATATTACAAGAACATAAGAGTTAAACTGTGTCAGAAAAAATCCATCTTGAGGATATAAGATACCTTTGATAGAATGGTATGTAATGGATTACAATCAACCAAAAATTCAGACAACTGTTAGTAGTATGACAATATTTACACAACTATCAATACTTTGTTGACCAATTACCAAGCAATCCTTAATTTAGTTTAGTCTGTGGTGTAAAAAGGTCGCATTAACAATTAAAGAAAAAACACTTAGGCAAAACTAGGTCAATATATTTTGGTGCCAAATTTTTAAATCAATTTTAATGGTAGACTTTACTAAGGAAATTTTTGGTATAATATTTCAACTGTTTACTTTATTTTGCTATCCTCCCTTACATAAAAGAACTGTAGTGTCCTGCATCCACTAGTTAAAAAAAATAAAAATAAAATCATACTTAGTGTCTAAATGGTTTTTGGTTTGACTGTAAAAAGCAGAGTATCAAAACCAGCCGGTTTAATTATAAAACTATATAAAACTATTCATTAATATTAATATTATCCTATTTAATAGATTTATATATTTTCTGTT
>NC_133381.1:4421616-4450654 GCF_049309525.1 Garra rufa | reverse complement strand
TCTGTCACCTCTGACACCCAAAGGCATTCAAATAAAGAAAATCACTGAAAAACCCACACACAAAAAAACAAACCCAGGCAGAACACATGGATTGGAGTTGAGCGGTGCTGAAATGCGATCAGGGGTGTGTGACGGGCTTATGATGCCTCCAGTAATGGAGAAACAAGCAGAAAATGTATTCATAAGGGTTAAGCCTCTTTGCTAAAACACAACTCCTGCTGCTTCACGCTGTAAAGAGCTCCATCACAGACGCGTCCGCGACAGCGCCGTACCGCTTTATCTGCGGTGGGCGGCATTGCTCTCCTGTCTTTAGCTATGCTTCGCTAGTAATGCGTGACTGCCACATGACCGCAAACAGGAACAACCGGCAGCAGCGTCCCAGCAGACACCGGAGACATTCCTACTGCACTCAGGATGACCTCAGATCTCACATCACTCCAAACATTCCCTCTGAGCATCTCAAAGTCAGACTTCTCCCTGTGCCACATCAATTATGTCCATCTGTTGAGCTTTGCTTTGCTTTTATTTTCGTAGGCGCACTGGAGGAGGATAGAATTACAGACTGAGAAGATACACTTCCTTTTGGAGTGGTGTAAAATAAAGAGAGAGTGCATTTGAAAAAGAGCATTTTACACTATCTGCTTTTTATATGATGAATTTCTTGCATTGAAGAGCCGAACTAGACACTCTTTTCTCACACATGGACAATGAATAGTCAAACAGACACAAACGCACCATAAACTAGGCCACATAGTCAAGTCATATCATAACTTTGAATGAGAAATGGAGCCAAATTCACTTTCAGTTAAGATCTTGACATATCCTGACATGCACATATGCTCTCATTTCAGCTAATGAAAGATTTATGTCTAATTTATGTCCGTGAATTAGCTGATCCAGTTCACAAAACTGACCTAAATGATTCATTCACAGGGGTTATCAGCTAAATATACAAATAAAGTAATAGTTCAACCTAGGGGTGGGTGATATGGCAAAAATATCATACAGTGCCTTGCAAAAGTATTCATACCCCTTATGTTAAACTACTTAAAATTACTTTTTCCCCCACATCAATCTACACTCCCTACTCCATAATGCCAAAGCAAAAAATTGGTTTTTAACATTTGGGCAAATTTATTAAAAATAAAAAACTGAAAAAGATCCTGTTGCATAAGTAATTTTAGCTCAGGAGCATTCATATTGCTTCTAGATGTTACTACACTTGGAGTGGAGTTAAACTGTGGCAAATTCATTTGAATGAGTATGATTTAGAAAGACAGGTCTAACAGATGAAAATGCATATCAGAGCAAAAACCAAGTCCTGAGGTCAAGATAACTGCCTGTAGAGCTCAGTGACAGACTTGCGTTAAGGCGATGATCTAGGGAAGAGTTCAGAAAAAAATCGGCTGCATTGAAGGTTCACAGAAGCATTATCCATAATGGAAGACGACTGGAACGACTAGGACTCTAGAAAATGTCTGCCAGCCCCCATCCAAGCTGACAGAGCTTGAGAGGTGAAAAGGTGAGGCAAAGAATGGCAGATAATTGCCAAATGCAGATGTGCAAAGCTTGTCACATCAGACCCAAAAAGACTTGAGGCTGTAAAGGTGCTTCAACTATGTACTGAGTATGAATACTTATGCAATGTACTTATTTCAGTGTTTTATTTTTTATAAATTTGTAAAATTTGCAAATCTGCTTTTTGCTTTGTCATTATTATGGTGCATGGAGTGTAAATTGATGTGGGGAAAAACTAAATTTAAAGCAGTTTAACATAATGCTGCAACAAAACAACCTGTGAAAAAAAGAAGGGGTATGAATACTTTTGCAAGGCACGGTATCATGATTTTTTTTTTAAATATCCCGATTCTTTTTCATGTTGGTTTTACTATTTTGCTGAACAGTACAGCCAACTAATTTCCCTATTTTAAAACCAAAACTTTACATGGTAACAAAATATATATATATAAAAAAATGGCAGATGTTTAGGCCAAATTGAGCGAAGATAAAAAGAGTAAATTTTTAATCTTTGTTATTAAAGAATAAGAACAAAGATAGGCTACATGCTACAAATACACATACTATACAAATAAAACAAACTTTTCAGGTACAATAGGTGTATTTAGCAGTAGCATACAAGTGTTACGCCCCCGTCTAGGGTGGGGGTGCAACATGAAAGAGTGCAAGGACGAAGTAAATAAATTAACAATGTTTTAATGAAAATAATGAAATTTACAATACAGACGGGGAATTATGTCTTCAGGAGCCGACCAGGCCAAAATAACAAACAAAAATAACTAACAATTGAATACCTCTAAATTACCTATTTACAAAAGAAAAGAAAAGAAAATACAAATCACTTCCCTAACTCCCTGTACAGAAAAACAGTCAATCAAAGAATCAAACAAAAATGGCGTCGGTCTCCCTACCTCCCCAATAATACTGTCTACAATTATTTAAAGATCAGCAGTCAAATCCAGTAAGGGCAATCCAGAATCAGAGTCAAAAACAGGCAGAAGTCAGAATTACAAGAAGGGCTAAGAACACTAACAACAAGCAAACACTAAACAACCAAACTCACTCTGTTACACACTCAAATATTCACACACAGATTCTCAATCTTACTAACACAGGTGACTAGCTAACAGCAAGGGCGAAGTAACAAGCAAACGAGCATCAGAGCTATCAGAGCTCCAGCAGGAAGTGAGGGTGGAGTCTTTATAGGCAGCAGGGAGTCAGCTGACCAGGCAGGGTGTGGTATCAATTAGGCTACAGGAGCCAATCAGCTTCGTCCTGCACAGAAAGACACAAAACACTTCCCAAAACAGAGAAATAAAACAAAAAGGGACGTAACACAAGAAATTGAATTAACAAATATAAAAATAAAACACTATGTACATAAATTATACACTGACTCAGGCACAGTGAGTGGTTTTTCTTTGTGTTTTATTGGCCTACCATCACCCAAAAATGACAATTCTATGATCATTTACTCACTCTCAAATTTATTTTTAAACATACAACATGTTGAACATAAAAGTTCTTTTAAAGTATGTTGGTCCCCAGATACTTCCATAGTATTTTGTTTATTTTTCCCCCCTCACTATCAAAGTCAATGGGGACCAGCTACTGTTATCCACAGTCTTCAAAATGTATTCTTTTGCATTTAGCACAAGAAAAAAATTAATAGAGGTTCAGGACAACAAGTAAAAAAGCTATTTTTTTGGTGAACTGTCCCTTTAATGACAATCGGCAGCCTCTTCAGTACTGCACGCATCTAATGTCTACAAGCGCGCATCCGTTTTTCTCTCAACTGTTTACTTTCAATTTAGACATAACCAACTGTGTTTATATGTAATCCTTGTGTGTTTTTGCCAGTATTAGTGAATGAAGCGCATGTGAGCATGCAGACGAAATAACGTTATTTACCGGCAAGGCTTTAGACATGCAAATAATGTACTTTTGTGTTTGCGAATAAGTGCAGTGTCCTGTGAGTGAATCTATGTCGTGTTGTACATTATATTAAGATGGAGGCATGCTGAAGCACGATACTATGATTTTTTTTTTTTTAAAGCAGATCGTGGAGACATTTTAATCATCCAAGATCGAAAATAGTCATATCGCACACCCCTAGTTTAACCCGAAACAAAAATTTGCTGCAGTGAATGGGTGCCGTCAGAATGACAGTCCAAACAGCTGATAAAAACATCACAATAATCCACAGCACTCCAGTCCGTCAATTAATGTCTTGAGCAGTGTTGTTTTTGACAACCATCTTAGATTTAGTCTTAGTCTTAGTCTTTTGGACTAAAATGCTTCTTAGTTTTAGTCAAATTTCAGTCACTTCTATATGTGATAGTTTTAGTCCAATTTTAGTCGACGAAAAGTCAAAAAGGTTTTAGTCTAGTTTTATTCAAAAAAGGGGAAAAAGTAGTCTTTTAACAAATTAATGTAGGTCAGTAAGTATTTTGCTGTTGGGTAGTGTCACTTATAAGTTCTGAAAATAGCAGATCTATAGTTCAACACAATGTGAGCTTCCGGATCGACTATTTTCACCAATAATTACAATAATGAAGGTATGTTTTAGAACATAAAAGACAAACAAGGATGGAATGCTAAAACGGCTTGCCATACTAGTATAGCAAAGAGTATTTAATGCTAAAACGGCTTGCCATAGCGGCAGATACTTTTTAAGTTTTAATTGGCATGCACAATAAGCAGAAATGTCATGCATTTTAAACGTCTGACGGACCACCCACTAACATTTTCGTCTATTATCGTCTCGTCAACGAAAACTCACACACGTCTCGTCATGTTTTAGTCATCAATGAGCCATTTTTATCTCGTTATCGTCATGAAAAAAAGTGGCGTCAACGAAATGATTTCGTCATTGTCATCGTTGACGAAAACAACACTGGTCTTGAGAAGCCAAAAGCTGCATGTTTGTAAGAAACAAATTCATCATTAAGATGTTTTTAACTTTAAACCATTGCTTCTGGCTGAAATACAAGTCCATAATCCATAACAATGCTTCCTCCAGTGAAAAAAAAATGGCCTGGTCTGAATCAGCAAAGAAATATGCACTTCTTAAGATCAAGCACCAAAACAGCCCAAAAATAGTTCTAAACAAATATGTTGATGGAACTGCATGTGAGAAAACAACAGAGCATGTACTTTTTCCACTGGAGGAAGCATTATTAAAAATTATGGACTGGATTTTGTCAAGAATCGGCAGCTTAAAGTTAAAACATCTTTCTTTTTTATCACAAACACATTTTATCTTCTTAAGACATTACACAGACATGGTGTGAATTACTTGTGGTTTATTGTGACGTTTTAATCAACTGTTTGGAATCTCCTTCTGACGGCACCCATTCACTGCAGAGGATCCATTAGTGAGGATCTAATGGAGAAACAAACTCATCTTTCTTGGATGACCTGAGGGCGAGTACATTTTCAGCAATTTTTCATTTTTTTGGTGAACTATTCTATTCACTTTCCTCACATATATATTGTATGACTTCAGATGACTATAAATAAAGTGCACACGTTACTTGGGACAAGTTTTGTGTTTCATGCTTTTCGGAGATTAACAGAAATAGTCAGCATGAACATCTAGAGTTCCGTAAAGATTCTTTAAAAATAAGAAAACACCACCATACAGGTTTGGAATGACATTATGATGACTCAATGACAGCACAACATGTATTTTTGGATGAAATGTTCCTTCAAGCACTGGTTTTCACACTTCCAAACATGTGCGGTGACTCAAATTTGCATAAACACCTCTAAACCTTGATTTACATTTATATGCATCTCAATGCTGTGCATCCTCTAGACGTTTTATCAAATCAAATTCCTTTTTTAATCAACAGAGCCACCAATCTACCGCGCCGGAATAGTGCGTGTAAAGCCAAGGGTGAAATTAGTGCGTTTGCTAAGATGTGCAGATTCGCTACTGTGATTCTTTCCACTGTTTCCTTGAAGCAAAGAACCCGGCTGCAAGCAAATTGGATGTTTACCATTCAAAAAAGATGTACATGTGGCTAATAATTTGTGATTTGGATGCTGAATAATACATTTCAGTGCTGGTGATAACAAACACTTTCAGAGCGGCAGATATGGGCGGGAGAAAGCTGCATTATGGATTAGCTTCATATGAATGCACTCTACTAAATATTTCAGAGCCACGTTCTCATCTGCAAAAAACAATTCGGTGAAAGCTCTTTGGCATACGGCTATGTGGGAAATCAAGAGCACAAATATGCAAATCGTAAACTTGTAAGAATGCAAATATTTTTGTTGGTCTGCATCCTTTTAAGCTCATTTTATATTCATATATCATTTGATACATGAATTACTTTTGTTTGTTGGATTCAGAAAATAAATGCATTTGCCTAATTTATTCAGTGAACACTTTTCACCCTCAAAACAAAACCCTCATGCAAATAGAACAAAAAGGGCCTTATAATTAGGCAAACTTGCTGTTACATTAATACACATTCTCAGTGATGGAGTCTTGGGAAACAGCTTTGTGCAAACAAGACCGAGCAGAGAATAACAGTCACACTTCACAATCTCTTACCGGACTGGCCGCCCCACAGGAGCCCTTATCAAACGAGTCTGAAGCACTAATTTGACAAATAACGCAGTATAAACTTAATGCAGCGACTAGCAAAGAAAAGGAGGGATTTTCATTATGAGCCATAAGGAGCACAAATTAAATTAAAGCTGCAAGCAGCGATGAACGGGCCCTCGCACCCGGGCTCACCATCGACCGGTGGCTTTAGGAACACAGCAAATGGTGGGTAGTATGCTTTTAATACAGTAAAAATATGAGAAATATGTCAAAGTCACTTAAATGTGCCAAATTTCCTGCTGCCAGCTGGTGGCGCTATGCCTATAACTGATTATTGGCATGTAGATGTGTTCAGGCCACCACTTTCATCAAACATATGAAGTTTGGTGCAGATTGACCTTGGTATGTTTGACTTAGTGAAAGATATGATATATCCTGCTGCCAACAGGTGGCGCTATGATAATATCTGAATATTGGCCTTTAGGTGTCTTCAGGCCAGGTCTCTTACCAAACCTGTGAAGTTTGAGGCAGATCGGACATTTTATGGCTGAGTTATAACAACTTCTATGTCCATGGCGAAACTTCAAACTTTGTCACGCCGCCACGGACACGCCCTTTAACGAAAACTCAAGATCTTCGCAATTTAACATCTCTAAGGCCTCTAGATCAGACTGACCAAATATAATGTTGATATCATTAAATCTCTAGGAGGAGTTTGATACAAGTCATTTCCTGTTGCCAACAGGTGGCGCTGTGATTATAATAGAATATTGGCCTTCAGATGTGTTCAGGCCAGGACTCTTATCGAATATGTGAAGTTTGAGGCAAATCGGACATTTTATGGCTGAGTTATAACAAGTTTTATATCAATGGCGAGACCTCGAAATTTGTCAGGCCGCCACGGACACGCCCTTTACCGAAAACTCAAGATCTTCACAATTTAACATCACTAAGGCCTTTATATTAGACTGACCGATTTTGGTGTTGATCTGTATAAATCTCTAGGAGGAGTTGGTTGTAGAGTACAGCATGACACTTCCTGTTGCCAGCAGGTGGCGCTATGACTATAACTGAATATGGATATGTAGATGTCATCAGGTCAGGAGTGTTATCACACATGTGAAGTTTGGGACAGATCGGACATTTTATGCCTAAGTTATAGCAACTTTCTTTTTCATGGCGAAACATCGAAATTTGCGAGGCCGCCACGGACACGCCCTCCGATGAAAACTCTAGATCTTCACAATTTAACGTCACAAAGGGCTTTAGATTAGACTCACCAAATTTGCTGTTGATCGGAGTAAATCTCTAGGAGGAGTTCGTTCAAGTACGACGCCTGAAAATGGCAAAAATGACACAAATTTTGCTAAGAAAATTAATAATAACCGACTTCCTGTTGGGTTTCGGATTGTGTCCCAGGAGGCTTTTTTGTAGGTATTGGTGAGTTACATGTGTGTACCAATTTTCATGCATGTACGTGAATCATAGCTGAAAGCGCACACCGCGGAACGTGTAAAGGTGGCGCTATCGAGCCGTTTTGCCACACCCATCTCTGAAACCCATATCAGACATCCATTTTCGCCAGGTTTGATGTGTGTGCAAAGTTTCATGAGTTTTCGGGTATGTTTAGGCCCTCAAAAATGCGATTCATTCCGGAGAAGAAGAATAATAATAATAATAATAAACGAAGCAGATCCAATAGGGTCCTCACACCATCGGTGCTCGGGCCCTAAATATTAATGCAGCATATGCACGAGGTTTATTAAAACATGCATTAAAGCCTGACAACCGAGAGGTGACACATTTACCCCAGGGGTGTATGTACAACCAAAATCTAATGTCACACTAACCGCATATCAGTTTACTAGCTGCTAAAAATGAACCTTGGGCTCGAATAAGTGATTGGATAAATTACAGTGGCACATAATACCACATTTTTCGGAAAAAGGCCTGTGCCTGGTCAAAATTGCATTGTTGAGAGAAAAATAAGTGTTAACAAAATTGTTTTGTTAATAATAAATATTGCTAAAAAGCTTATTTCCATGACTAAGAAGAGACTAAGACGATGACACTAACATCTTTAAACACTATGATTAGATCCACACAAAATATCACTGACCGAAATAAAGCATGTAGTTTAGACTTTATATATCCAAAATCTCTTCATTTTCATCAACCAAAAAAAGAGAGAAAAAAACAGACCTACAGATGAGGTCAAAAGTTAACATCTCCCTTTCTGAATCTGCAAAATGTTAGTTATTTTAGCAAAATAAGTGGGCTCATACAAAATGCATGTTATTGTTTATTTAGTACTGACCTGAATAAGATATTTACATATAGTCCACAAGAGAAAATAACAGCTGAATTTATAAAAATGACCCAGTTCAAAAGTTTGCATGCACTTGATTCTCAATACTGTGTTGTTACCTGAATGATCCACAGCTGTGTTTTTTTGTTGAGTCACTCTTGAGTCCCTTGTTTGTCCCTGCCGTTCTTTAGAAAAATCCTTCAGGTCCCACATATTCTTTGGTTTTCCAGCTTTTTTGTGTATTTGAACCCTTTCCAACAATATCTTTTACAATCTTTTCACAACAACTGAGGGACTCATATGCAACTATTACAGAAGGTTCAAACACTCACTGATGCTCCAGAAGGAAAAACCATGCATTAAGAGCCAGGGGGTGAAAACTTCTTAAATTTGAAGATCAGAGTAAATTTAACTTATATTATTTTCTGGGAAACTTGTAACTATCTTTTGTAGCCTCTGAAGGGCAGTACTAAATGGGAGGAAAAAATTATATTTAGACAAAATAAGTTCAAAAGTTTTCACCCCCCGGCTCTTAATGCATATTTTTTTCCTTCTGGAGCATCAGTGAGTGTTTGAACCTTCTGTAATAGTTGCATGAGTCCCTCAGTTGTCCTCAGTGTGAAAAGATGGATCTCAAAGTCATACAGTCATTGTTGGAAAGGGTTCAAATAAGCAAAAGATGCTGGAAAACCAAATAATTTATGAAGAACAGCAGGCAGTTTAACTGTTCAGGACAAACAAGGGACTCACAAACCACTATCACCATGATTTTGAGATCCATCTCTTCACACTGAGGACAACTGAGGGACTCATATGAAGCTATTACAGAAGGTTCAAATGCTCACTGATGCTTCAGAAGGAAAAACTATGCATTAAGAGCCGGGGGTGAAAACTTTTGAACAGGGACATTTTTAAAAATTCAACTATTATCTTCTCTTGTGAAGAACTAAAGTCCTAAACTCAGAAGAGCTCAGTACTAAATTAAAAATATCATGCATTTTATAAAATAACATTTTGCAGATTCTGAAAGGGGGGTGTAAACTGTCAACTGTACATGAGTTTTTGTGCTTGAGGTTGCCAGATATCAAGTGTTTAAATAAAGTGATTCAAAAAGTGCAATAATTCTAATTATTGATTCTATGATTATTGTAATTAGTTTAACCATTATGCATCATGACTAAAATTTGACTTTTCCCTCAGACTTCAACTAAATCAACTAAAACAAGACAGGTTGACTAAATATGACAAACTACCAGGACGTTTGACACAGAAATAACACTAAATTAAACACTACTCCACAAAAAACAAATCCTTAAAAGGACTGAGAATAAGCATAAAATAAACAGAAATTATAATGGCTTTCATTAGAACACCAATTAAGCAAGCCTAAACTAATTACTTAAAGTGAAACAGATTCTATCGGCGTGAGAGAAATGTGCAACACAAATAAACCTATGCACGTGTATTTCTTTAATTCAGCATCAATCCCAATGTTTTGCATGCTTGATGTTATTAGCATTTCAAATGAAAAAAGAAGTGTGACTTATATTCAGTAAAATATGATTCCATATTTGACAAAGATGAACAATTATGTAGTGTGCATGAATCAAACTCACTCAGAATGCAACACTTTTTTTAATGCATAATCTTCTTTTATTATATTGCTGTGCGTGGGCAGAAACAAATTATATAAAACACTGAGATCACTCACAGTCACATTAACCTTCATCTCACCAACAGTATCTCATCAGAGACGGCTCAAGTGACCTCCATTGACTTCATTCCTATTAGTACTCATTGCATCCTTAAACATTTCATAGCCCTGCTGCATGACTGTAAATTGCCAACTCGCACTGAAAATAATGACTTCAGGTCTTTCCTGCCCACTGATCTTCTGCGGTATAAATGATGCACAGTAGGCTGCATACAGTCATGCCGCCCAGGTCTAATATATCCTGTGTCTCTTTTAGTCTTTAGGATGGTGTATGATAATGATGCAGGACAGCAGCAGGGAAGGAAGGAAAGAAAAGAGCATCATTTGGCTTCCCGGCCGCAGTCTGCCGTCAGCAGCACCTGCACCGCTGGCCGCGCGGTAAAGCAGTATTATTACAATGTCAGCTTTAATCAACATTGTAGTCAGCAGTGAGATTGTGCAGCGCTGCAGTTGTGTAGGAGTGTGGCGTCCTGATCAGCCCACTGACCACTGCAAACACACGGACACCGACAGTAACGCCCGCTTTCAGCTGCTGATCAAGCAATATTAGGCCAAAGCTTCATTTATTGGACTAAAAATACAGAATAAACAGTATTATTGAGGAATATTAATACAATTTCAAATATCTGTTTTCTGTGTGAATATATATTAAAATGTAATTCATTTTCTGTGAAGCAAAGCTGAATTTTTTTTTCTCCTCAGTGTCACATGATCCTTCAGAAATTATAATATGCTGATTTTTGCTGATGATGTTTGCAGCTTAATATTTTTGTAAAAACTGGTTTCCTGGATTTTGCCGCTTTAAGCTGGTCTGGCCACCTCTCTGTTAATATTCTTCTGGAAACTGGTTTGCTGGTCTTTTCCGGTTTAAACTGGTCTGACCACCTCTCCGTTTAATGTTTTTGTGAAAACTGGTTTCCTGGTCTTTGCTAATTTAAGCTGGTCTGGCCACCTCTCTGCTTAATGTTTTTGTGAAAACTGGTTTCCTGGTCTTTGCTGATTTAAGCTGGTCTGACCACCTCTCCGCTTAATGTTTTTGTGAAAACTGGTTTCCTGGTCTTTGCTGATTTAAGCTGGTCTGACCACCTCTCCGCTTAATGTTTTTGTGAAAACTGGTTTCCTGGTCTTTGCTGATTTAAGCTGGTCTGGCCACCTCTCTGCTTAATGTTTTTGTGAAAACTGGTTTCCTGGTCTTTGCTGATTTAAGCTGGTCTGGCCACCTCTCTGCTTAATATTCTTGTGAAAACTGGTTTGCTGGTCTTGGCTGGTTTAAGCTGATCTGACTTCCTCTCTTGCTTATTGTTTTTGAGAAAACTGGTTTGCTGGTCTTTGCTGGTTTAAGATGGTCTGACCACCTCTCTGCTTAATGCTTTTGTGAAAACTGGTTTACTGGTCTTTGCTGGTTTAAGATGGTCTGACCACCTCTCTGCTAATTATTTTAATGTTAACTGGTTTGCTGGTTTAATCTGGTTTGACTACTTCTATGCTTAATATTTGTGTGGAACTCTCTGACCAACTCTCTGCTTAATGCTTTTGTGAAAACTGGTTTGCTGGTCTTTGGTGGTTTAAGATGGTCTATTTACCTCTCTACTTAAAATTTTTGTGGAAACTGGTTTGCTGGTCTTGGCTGGTTTAAGATAATTTGACTTCCTCCCTGCTTAATATTTTTGTGGAAACTGGTTTTCTGGTTTAAGATGGTCTGACCAATGCCCTATTTAATATTTTTGTGAAAACCGGTTTGCTGGTTTAAGCTAGTCTGACTTCTTGTCTTGCTTATTGTTTTTGTTAGAGGTCGACCGATATTGGTTTTTACCGATACCGATAGCTAGGTTGGACCACACTGGCCGATACCGATTAATTAACCGATAGTTTTTGAAAATAGATACTGAACGGCAACTAAAATACTGCTCTGCTAGTTTTAAAAAAGTAATAAACCATACTTTGTAAATTAATAAAAATATAAATTTTAATTATATATTGATCATTAAAGTTATTTCATAGTTCATTAATGTTAACAAAATAACACCCTAACAAGGAACAACACTTCTATTCTACAGCTTTCATCAATCTTAGTTGATGTTACAAATGGGCTCATTGTAAAGTGTTATTTCATATTAACAGTAGGGGTGGGAATCTTTACATTTTAACAATATGTAAAATTGCAGTTTCTATGATTTTTGTTTATATTTGGAATCTCTGTATGTTAGTACTGCCTTATTAAAATTAAGATTCAATTTAATTACGATTTTCAATAACAACTAAATATAACCATGCATCACATTCTCAGTTTTCAATATTACTGCACATGGCTACATTTTCATATACATTTTATATAATTTATTTTAAGCAAAATTTACTTTATTTTTTTATTATATAAGCAGGCTACTTTTAAACCAATTACTTATTTAAAATAAGTGTTCTTTAAGTATCCAAAAGTTAACAGACAATAGTTATTTTTTCCTTTCGTTTGATTATTACTGATGAGATCATTGACAGTGGCTGCTTTAACAGGCTGCATTCAAACGAATGCACAGATCTATTTCGATATATCAGATGCCCTGCTCTGAAAACATAACTGACTGTGTGTACATCAGTTTCGTATAAAAGTATTCGAAATGGCAAGTGCATTTAACCGCATCTGCAATCGAGCTTTTTAGGACGAACAAACACAAATTGCAAGTGAAAGTCCGTCAGTGCGCGAGTTTTGTGCATCTAATATACTGCATTACAAACGGCAGAAATGAAGGCACATGTAAAGTAAAAAACTGCGGGTGGAAGCACGCACTGTCAAGCAATGCACACGAGTCTCACAGTGTAAATTCTGTGCAATGAAGCCAGCCGCGTTTCAGGCGCTCACGCGTGCCATATGCGGGGAAAAACACAAGCTCCTTGAAGAGAGGGTTGCGATGCATTGGATGCAGCGCTGCGTTGCGCGGACAACTCGCAGGTATCTAACACACACAGGATGCGTCGTGTAGTTCAAGCAGAAATCTAAGACAGTTTATTTAATCACCAAATGGGCAAATGTTTACTTCAAGAATGATCAAAAAAGCGGCAAAGATTAGTTTAAACAACAGATCAAACGGAAAGAGAAAGTACGATCTATATTGTTGTAGTCATTTAAGAAAATGTGTTATCTGTTTTACATTTATGTTTAAATATTATTTGTTTGTGTTTTGTTTCAGTTTAATCTGTTAATTACGAAAGAAGTGTGTGTAATTTGTAAATGTCATAAAGGACGTGGTATGAATTAGACGGCAATACACCGGGAGAATTGGAGAGGGTCAGACACAATTGTTGACCACTTCCACCTTTTTATTTGTGGAAAATCCCTTTTTAAACGAATTTCGTTTTGTATAATTTTTATCTTAATTTTGAATACATATTTTTGTTGATCAGTTATTAAAATCAAGTAAGAACAAGGAAAATTGCATTGTGAAATAAAGTGCGTAACAAGATACAAACCTACCATGCTTCCGCAGCCTGAAGAAAAGGCTAAAACATAAATTATAGCTCTATATGAAGCATACAGACTTTATTAGAGCTACAGAAATACGAATTTATCACTTAAATGCACAATCTTCCAGCAGGGTCAAGCCTTTATAAACATTAACAACAATTTGGGACAGATATGTAATGTAAAACTGTGAATGGCGCGCTGTGGCGCAGCAGGATTCTGTAGGCTGAATGAACACGGTTTGCTTTCTCACATCAAGTCTTTAAATCTGCAATTTTGCTGGCTACCAATATGACCAACTGGATATAAATCAATGCAAATATATGGTAACAATCCTGACACTTAACATTGGTGTCTGACTTAACCTCTCATACTCTATGACAGCAGAGCGGAGCGTGAGCCTCTTCAGCAAAGAACGCAATCCGGAAAAACTATCGGCATGGATTTTTGCCGATAACCGATAGTTCAGCCAATCAACTATCGGTGCCGATTAATCGGCAAAACCGATACATCGGTCGACCTCTAGTTTTTGTGGAAACTTGTTTGCTGGTCTTTGCTGGTTTAATATGGTCTAACCACCTCTTTACTTAATATTAATATTATTATTAATATTTTTGTGAAAACCGGTTTGCTGGTTTAAGCTAGTCTGACTTCTTCTCTTGCTTAATATTCTTGTGAAAACTGGTTTGCTGGTCTTGGCTGGTTTAAGCTGGTCTGACTTCCTCTCTTGCTTATTGTTTTTGTGAAAACTGGTTTGAGCTGGTCTGGCTTCCTCTCTGCTTAATATTTTAGCAGAAACTGGCTTGCTGGTTTAATCTGGTCTGACCAACTCTCTGCTTAATGCTTTTGTGAAAACTGGTTTACTGGTCTTTGCTGGTTTAAGATGGTCTGACCACCTCTCTGCTAATTATTTTAATGTAAACTGGTTTGCTGGTTTAATCTGGTTTGACTACCTCTCTGCTTAATATTTTCATGGAAACTGGTTTGCTGGTTTAAGATGGTCTGACCATTGCCCTACTTAATATTTTTGTGAAAACCGGTTTGCTGGTCTGTGCTGGTTTAAGCTAGTCTGACTTCTCTTGCTTATTGTTTTTGTGGAAACTTGTTTGCTGGTCTTTGCTGGTTTAATATGGTCTAACCACCTCTTTACTTAATATTTTTGTTGAAACTGTTTTTTTTCTGGTTTTGGCTGTTTAAGATGGTCTGACCACTGCTCTACTTAATATTTTTGTGAAAACTGGTTTGCTGGTTTAAGCTAGTTTGACTTCCTCTCTTGCTTATTGTTTTTGCAGAAACTGGTTTGCTGGTTTAATCTGGTCTAATCAACTGCCTGTTTAATTCTTTTGTGAAAACTGGTTTACTGGTCTTTGCTGGTATAGGCTGGTCTGACCACCTCTTAGCTTACCAAAATGCATTTAAAACCAGCCAGAAAAATAAAAACAGTCAAAAATGGTTTAAGTTGTTATTCATAATCATAATTCTAGCTACAAATGACATCAATGATTAAAAATGTTTTAAAAAACTGTTTAAAAAGAAAACTTCTGTATGTTTTGTGATAGTTGTGTAGGAGCCGTGGTTTATCTGGAGCAGTAAAGTAAAAACCCTACACGCCCTCTAAGCTATTTGGTTTCCCAGCATGCTCAGCACATTTGAGTTCTTCTCAACCACAGTGGCTTTATGATGCTGAGATCAAGTTTCGTCACTTTGACAACTGAGAAACTCATAAAACTAGTGCAAACACACACTGATGCTGGAGGAGGAAACATGAGATTTTAAGAACTGAGAGTCTTAAAAAAGGGTTAAATAAATTTAGGAGCACATATACACATCATCACTTTTCACTTATTTGCTACCCTCTCTCAGACCATAAACCTAATAACGTTTAACTCAAAATTGAGACGTCACTCTTAATTAACTTCATCAGTTTTGCACATTTCAAGTCTGACTTGATTGCATAGCCTACACACAGAGTAACATCACACCAGTCTCATAATTATCTGGTGTGGTTTTAATGCAGAAAAATCTAGAAACATTCATTCTAACTGAACGCAGTCTTGAGCACGTATTTCAGAGCAGTCACACTAGTTTAAGACTAAAAATGCTGCTGAAAAACCTTACAATCAAAGTAGCATCCGGTTGCAGTGACGTCTGAGATCTCTATATGACTAGAAACACACGTCTACTCCAAGCTCATCTGCGGGAAGATCTATTGAAACGATGCCAGTCCTCCAGCTGCGCTGCCACAGGCGTTTAACCCCACGGGTGGAAACCAGAGACGACAGGACGGAGCTGTCTCACTGCATTCCCATCTAACCACCCATAACACACCTTCACCTCCATCTAACTGCAATCCAACATCTCATTCTCATGTGATTTTAATTCAAGCTGACTTTATATTAGTCCAGTCAAAGAATAAATGTCACTGGAAATATTCCTCAGCTAATATTGGAAATGGACTCATTTGAATTATGGAGGTGAGTTTTAAAAAAAATGCAACATAGTTTGCATTTTTAAAAATGCAATCTACTAAATGCATTAATTTTAATGCTCGATTTCAATGACACTTTCAGAATTAAACCTTAAGGTGTGTGCTTTAGAGGGCTGGGTGATATTTAATTATATTTATTGTAATTAAATAAGTATAATATTTAAATATAATTAATTACGTATATAACGCAATAAAAATAAATAAAATGCAATAATCACAAAATACTAAAGATGATTTCATTAGCGATAGATCCATTTTTTAAACTGAGATTTATACATCATCTGAAAGCTGAATAAATAAGCTATTTAAGCTATTAGACAATATTTGGCAGAGATATATTTCAAAATCTGTAATCTGAAGGTGCAAAAAAATTCTAAACATTGAAAAAAAAAGCACCTTTAAAGTTGTTCAAGTGAAGTTCTTAGCAATGCATATTACTAATCAAAAAATAAGTTTTGATATATTTACAGTAGGAAATTTACAAAATATCTTCCTGGAACATGATCTTTACTTAATATCCTAATGATTTTTGGCTTTAAAGAAAAATAGGTAATTTTGACCCATACAATGTATTGTTGGTTATAGCTACAAAAAAAAACTGCTACTTAAGACAGGTTTTGTAGTCCAGGGTCACATTTAAGTCTTGCATGAAATATTTTTTAAACTAGTTGAAATGAGGGTTCCTCTAAATCAGTGCTTTTTGAAATTTAATTCAGTGATTATTAATTAATTAAATGATTTAATAAGTGAATAGCTAATGTTGAATTAAATCATAAAAATGTAAAAAGAAAATTCATTAAAAATATCTAAAAATCTGAAATGGGAAACTGAAAAATATTTATATTAAACAAAAATAAAATACTCAATTTTTTTTTGGTGACCATTAACTGATAAAGAACTGCAAACATCTCAGGTGGACTTAAAGTACATAAATAAGTGAAAAAGGTTTAGATAATCAAAAACATTTGAAAATTCCTGCTTTACGTTTGATAGTCCCTGAGTTACACAGAATATTGTCAAAAAGCTGCAAATTTTTTTACTATAAACACCCAGGCTCAAAGCAACACAAGTGCTTTAAAAAAAACAATCTCTCATTCCACAATGTCAAAAGCAGAGAGACAGAGTGAGAACGCTTTCATACACTAAAACAGGGAGCCGATTTCCCAAACCGTTTTAAATATTTCATTAGGAATTCATGTTGCTTCATGCATGGTTAGCGGCCTCGATTCGCGAAGAGGTCAGACAGAGTGCAGCGCACCGACAGGTTATGAGCCCAGTTCACTGACGGGGCACTTCACTCTCACCGCTGTAACCCTTTCACCACCAACAACCAGCACATATCACTAAACCTGAATGCTTTTCTGGACCAGAGATTAATTAACATGCACTTAATTAAACATCTTATCCTAGCAGAGGTGTTAAATATGACATGAAACGTTCAATCAAAATTCAACAGCGCTATGTTCATAGAAGTTACATTTGCAACATGTTACGGAGGCATCTGCATGGTTTCTCTCACTGAACAATGAATCTGTCAGACATGCATATGCATGACTCGCACGCATGAAGCAGTCATCCAGATGGGTGACCATAAGCACAGATGTGCTTCGTGAAATAAACACATGCAACCGCATCAGAATCTGTGCGACACTGAGAAATCAATTTAGCTATGCTTCTGTTTACATACAAGCTCTAATGAGCAAAACCTACCAAAAATCTGAACATAATTATCAAAAGTGTGAAGAAATGCAAAGCATACAAATAATTTAGGCACATTTAATATATATCCACTGCCGCTCAAAAGTTTGGGATCAGTAAGATTTTTTTTTTTTTTTTTTTAAGAATTCTTATATGCTTATAAAGGCTGCATTTACTTGACTAAAAATATTAATATATGAAAATATTATTACAGTTTAAAATAATGGTGTTCTATAGTAAAATATTTTAAAATATTATTTATTCCTGTGATGCAAAGCTGAATTTTCATCAGCTATTACTTCAGCTTTTAGTGTCACATGATCCTTCAGAAATCATTCTAACATGCTGATTAGTTACTGTTATTATGTTGGAAACAGTTTTGCTGCTGATTTTTTTTTTTTTTTTTTGGAACCTGTGATATGTTTTTCAGGATTCTTGATGAATAAAAGGTTAAAAAAGAGCAGCATTTATTCAAAATATAAATCTTTTCTAACAATATAAAGTCTTTGCTATCACTTTTAACAATTTAAAACATCCTTGGTGAATAAAAGTAGTCATTTCTTTCAATGCATACTTGGTAGTTGGTAGTTTATATTAAATAAACGCTGTTCTTTTTAACTTTTTAATTTTTAAAGAATCCTGGAGAAAATCACAGGTTTCAACAAAATATTAAGCAACACAACTGTATGTATATATGAATACATATATTCATGATTCTTGCCCTGGAAACCCTGGTTCAGTTTGGCCAACCACAAATGTCCTTTGTTCCTCAAACAAAAATATAGTTTTTTGCACCCTTCTCCTTGATTTGTTATAACTTTTGGAAGTCTATAGTACTTAATTTTTTTTTTACAACTAGTACAGCCCAAAACATGACAGTAGTAGAGCATTTTCAGCAGCAATAATCAGCAAAATATGCAAGTTTCATTCGGTTTAGAGGCAAATATGAGAGTTTCATTCAGTTTAGAGGCACGGTTTACGTTAAGTGCTGCCAACATGGCCGATTGATAACAAGAAATGTCTTACACTGCATGCATCATGACCTTTCATTCACTTTTTTTTGCAAAAAAAAACCTAACATTTCTAAAAAAAAAAAAAAATTATTTTGAGATTCCACATATGACATAATATCAATGCAAGTAAAGAATACAACTGTATTTATATATGTATACATATATTTATGATTCTTGCCCTGGAAACCCTGGTTCAGTTTGGCCAACCACAAATGCCCTTTGTTCCTCAGACAAAAACATAGTTTTTTGCACCCTTCTCCTTGATTTGTTATAACTTTTGGCAGTCTATGGTACTCAATTTTTTTTCCAGTCTGACCAACTAGTACAGCCCAAAACATGACAGTAGTAGAGCTTTTTCAGCAGTAATAATCAGCAAAATATGCGAGTTTCATTCAGTTCGGAGGCACTGTTTAAGTTCAGTGCCGCCAATTGTTGACAAGAAATGTCTTACACTGCATGCGTTATGACCTTTCATTCACTTTTTTTGCAAAAAAATAATAAAAATAGTTTGAAGGTCCACTGACAACATAATATCAATGCAAGTAAAGAATTTCATAAGACTGAGCATCAATAACCTAACAAATGTTGACTGCTACATGACTGAATCAAATACAATTGTCTCCCAGTCCCAGCTTAAACTTCCAAACACTGCAAGGGTGTACAGTTAAAGAATAAACAGTGCAAATTAATAATTTCTACAGTGACTGCATCCGTATCCAGTCACAAAATGCTGCTTCCAAACAAACACATTTACACAATTACTCACAGCAAACAAACCACTCCAGCTTTTTTTTCAAATGAAGTTTACTCACTAGCAAATATGAGTCACTTTTTGATGGATGAAGAAAACAAGCATTTCTGAAAATGTGTGTGCTTCACATGATGCACCAGACCAGAAAAGGCTTTTTGCTGCTTTGTGCATCTTCAAAATAAATAAAGATTCATCAACAGATGACTATCAGAGAGGATCACTGCATTTGTTTATTTCACTTATTAAACATCAAACCGAGTGGTCTGGTCTCTGCTGTGGCCGAATATTCAGACAAATTAAATTAATCCGCATACTGCACAAGATCTGTAAGTAAATTGGCTCTGCAAGCAAACTTAAGTCCTTCGTTTTCAGATGAGTAAACAAAAGCCCAAGCGCCACCATTGATTTTCATTCACCACTGGCCTATTTAACGCAACGCTGCAGCCATGCACACAAAAGTCCAGACGCTGTCAGCAACCTCTGAATGACTTCAAGATGCTGGTCTGTTCAGCACAATTCTAGAAACAACATAGCGCAAAGTTTTGAAATCATCTGTTCACCCTCAAAGTTACAGGACCTTCATTCATCTGTGAAAGATTTTTAAAAGAAAAA
Source organism: Garra rufa (assembly GCF_049309525.1). Taxonomy (NCBI): domain Eukaryota; kingdom Metazoa; phylum Chordata; class Actinopteri; order Cypriniformes; family Cyprinidae; genus Garra; species Garra rufa. Next base: position 4,430,534 of record NC_133381.1, on the reverse strand, counting down.
GTTCAAAAGCTTCATAAAATTAGTCCATGATTTTCTCACAGAAAAGTCGTACAGACTGGTTTTATGATATTGCATCTTTTTCCTTGTTAGATTGAAAGCCTCAGCTCCCATTCACAGTGCATGGAAAGAAGGACCAGTCCAGTATTCAGAATGATTCATCTTGCTTTTCACAGAAACAAGAGATTCCAACAGGTTTGCAAGAGCATGATGGTGAGGAAATGACAGAAATGTATATTTCTTCATTAGCTACTCCTTTAACAACAGCGAATCTACAGAAAACAGCACCTTGAGCGAGGTACTTTCTATTCAATCTTGTGAAGAATAAAGTTAGAAACGGCTCCTTCCACAAAGGCCATCTTGTAAGGAGCGCACATGACCCAGTTCTAGAAGGGTGCTTCAATAACATTAGCAAAAGCAATTAACCTTTAGCCGGCAGCTCCTTAAAGTGAACAGGGTGCAAATATGTTCCTTTATTCACACTGATTACATATACTATAATAGACAAGCATATGAGATACTGACCTAGAACTGATAGAAAACCCATGTATAACCTCTTTAAGAAAACGTGGCCTTACTACATTTGTTTTCTGAAAGAAAAAACACTCCTAGTTTTCAAAGGTGACTACTTGAGGGAAAAAAGGTGCTTTATGCTGGCCAAGCTGAAATTTAGCTGGTCTAATCCCATCTGAATCCATGTAAAACAGACCAGTTTGGTCAGTCTGGAAGACCACCCTGCTGAAAAAACAGCTAAAACCAGCCTTGGCTGGTTTGCTGGTCTTAGCTGGTCTCCCAGCTGGCCAGGCTGGGAAAGTGGCCAAAACCCCTCAAAAACCAGCCTGCTGACCAGCTATGACCAACTAAAACCAGCCAACCAGCCTAGGCTGTTTTTAGCTGTTTTTTTCAGCAGGGCAGATTAAAACTTTAGGCTTTTTTTACAAATATTACGGTTTGCTCTCTTGTAAAATAGCTTATTTTTGCCGATCCTGAAGTAAAATGAAACATCTATGACCATAATAACGTATTATCTAATATATAAATGACTGCTTTACTTAGTGGAGCCATTTACTTTGTAAATACAATAATTCCGCAGTGACTTTAAAGCAGCATTGTGTAAATATGTTCCTTTATTCACACTGATTACATATACTATAATAGACAAGCATATGAGATACTGACCTAGAACTGATAGAAAACCCATGTATAAACTCTTTAAGAAAACGTGGCCTTACTACATTTGTTTTCTGAAAGAAAAAACACTCCTAGTTTTCAAAGATGACTAATTGAGGGAAAAATGGTGCTTTATGCTGGCCAAGCTGAAATTTAGCTGGTCTAACCCCATCTGAATCCAGTGAAACAGACCAGTTTGGTCAGTCTGGAAGACCACCCTGCTGAAAAAAACAGATAAAACCAGCCTTGGCTGGTTGGCTGGTCTTAGCTGGTTTTAGCTGGTCTCCCAGCTGGCCAGGCTGGGAAAATGGCCAAAACCCTTCTTAAACCAGCCTGCTGACCAGCTATGACCAGCTAAAACCAGCCAACCAGCCTAGGCTGGTTTTAGCTGTTTTTTTTTTCAGCAGGGCAGATAACAACTTTAGGCTGGTTTACGCTATTTTTACAAATATAACGGTTTGCTCTCTTGTAAAATAGCCTATTTTTGCCGATCCTGAAGTAAAATGAAACATCCATGACCATAATAACATATTATCTAATATATAAATGACTGCTTTACTTTCGTGCAGCCATTTACTTTGTAAAAACAATAATTCCGCAGTGACTTTAAAGCAGAGTTCAGCTTCAATTCCAATGAAACAGCGGAACCAGATAATCAAGCTCTGCGGGTTCGCTTGAAAATTACAGGCGGATTTTTCGGAGGCCTGAAACTCAGTGGGAAAGATTTCCAGAAGCTGGATTGGGCCTATCTAATCTGAAAGTAACATCCACTTCACAGTGATTCGTCTTTTCTGAATGTGAAAGAACAGCTTGCATGCAGGTGTGATTTTAGCATATCAAAAAATACTGGCCATCTCAGGAGACGAATGAGGTTACTGGAGGTTAAACAGGAGATTTACTTTGTTAAACCTCAATCAACATACAAGCGCTTTAAAAAGTAAAACAACATGAAACATCCGCTGAATACTGATAAAGACATTTGATAGTCAAACCCAGTTTTAAACAAAACCACTGAGATGATTGCATGAAATGATTGGTTTGATTTTGGATGTTTTAAATCACCCCAAAACCTAGATGATGTAAAACCCTCATAATAGAAAAGACATGAAATAGAAAGTGGATATTAATATTAATTAATTTTGCCATTAACTTCTAATTAATTTGCGATAGTGTCATAATTAGCATATGAATAGGGTGTTTTTAGGACAGTGATTCATAACCTTGGCCTGGTAACTCAAGGATCCTGGGTTCAAATCTCACAAACATTTAAACATCAACTAAAAACGGTGAAATATACCTCAATTTTTGCAAACTTCATACCCTTTGCATGCAATTCATGGTTGTTTCTGAAATTAACTCTATTGACAGTACTTAGACTAATTTTTATGCACAATACTATATTAAAACACTATTAGAGCATGATTCGCAAACAAATACCTTTTGATGTGTGCATCACATAACCAGCTCTATACTGTATTTTTGTCTTTTTCTGACATAGTAAACTTGCTTGTAAGCTCACCTGGTACAGTATTGCTAAAATGCCATGGTTGCTTCAGCAAATGCATTTTTATCTCATGTTTGCTTTTGTTAGGTTTAGTGTTGCAGCATTCTTATTTCCACTTCCAAACCTCCAGGATTTGCAGATAAAACTGAACATGATTTAAGTACTATTCATTGAACATCTGGGTCTCAAAATGTGCAAGAAGCAAAGTAATACTTTGCAGAAATGTCATCACATGCATATATGTGACTCTGGACCACAAAACCAGTCTTAAGTAGCATGGGTATGTTTGTAGCAATAGGCAAAATACATTGTATGGGTCAAAATTATTGATTGTTCTTTGGTGTTTTTGACATAGTAAACTTGCTTGTAAGCTCACCTGGTACAGTATTGCTAAAATGCCATGGTTGCTTTAGCAAATGCATTTTTATCTCATGTTTGCTGTTGTTAGGTTAACATTATTTTCAAATGCAATGTAGCATTTACCCTTTATTGCCACTGTTAAACTGCCAGGATTTTCAGATAAAACTGAACATGCTTTAAGTACCACTCATTGAACATCTGAGTCTCAAAATGTGCAAGAAGCAAAGTAATACTTTGCAGAAATGTCATCACATGCATATATGTGACTCTGGACCACAAAAAAAGTCTTAAGTAGCACGGGTATCTTTGTGGCAATAGCCAAAAATACATTGTATGGGTCAAAATTATAGATTTTGCTTTGGCTTTTTCTGACATAGTAAACTTGCTTGTAAGCTCACCTGGTACAGTATTGCTAAAATGCCATGGCTGCTTCAGCAAATGCATTTTTATCTCATGTTTGCTTTTGTTAGGTTTAGTGTTGCAGCTACATTATTTTCAAATGCAATATAGCATTTACCTTTTATTGCCACTTCCAAACTACCGGGATTTTCACATAAAACTGAACATGCTTTAAGTACTACTCATTGAACATCCGGGTCTCAAAATTTGAGTCTTACTTTGCAAGAAGCAAAGTAATACTTTGCAGAAATGTCATCACATGCATATATATGACTCTGGACCACAAAACTAGTCTTAAGTAGCACGTGTATATTTGTAGCAATAGCCAAAAAAAACATTGTATGGGTCAAAATGATCTTTTATGCCAGTAAAGATCATGCTCCACAAAGACATTTTGTAAATTTCCTACCGTAAAAATATATCAAAGCTTAATTTTTTATTAGTAATATGCATTGTTAAGAACTTAATTTGGACAATCTTAAAGGCGATTTTCCCAATATTTAGATTTTTTTTACACCCTCAGATTCCAGATTTTCAAATAGTCATATCTCAGCCTAGTATTGTCATATCCTAACAACCATACATCAATGAAAAGCTTAAAAAATGTACCCTTAAGACTGGTTTTGTGGTCCATGATCACATATTTCCAATGAGCCTTTTTCCAATGGGAATAAACACATTTGCAAAGTTATTAAAATTAGGGTCCTATGTGGTTTATTCAACGCATAAATTATTATTCATTGGATTTCCAGCAAAATAACTGAATAGACTCCACTTCCACAATATAAAATTAATCACACTGTGACAAACATGCATTAACATTGTATTATAATTTCTAATTTGATAGTGACAAACCAATTTTCTGAATCCGATGCGCTGCTGACATTGCAGATCTCACGCTTTTCCATGCACATCTAACTTGGGGTTTCCCTGTAAATCTTTATCTATACATCCTGACATGCACCAATTAAGTTGTCTAGATGTAAGAGGCAAAAGAACAGGCTCCTATGAGACCGTCACACAGCAGGGATCCCAGCATGAGATCTCAGCCACAACACCAACCTCAAAGAACCACATCCATCATCATCATAAATGCCTCAAGAGCACAAACCACCAGTGACGAATCACATCCAAAATATTTTCAAGGATTGTTCCAGGTTTAATACAACTTAAACTGTGTGGACAACATCTGCACAGAAAATAAATTCAACTACTCGCTCTGTTTGATTCACAATCGTAATAACCCTCAACATTAAATCAGTAAAGCGCTGATAAAGGACAAATGCCTTGCTGAATTTCAAAACTACTCACCACACGGCGTCTCTGATCGATGCACATCATATAGGACAGTCTTCCGCTTTTCTCCTCTAAATCACACGCCACCTGTTAAAGAAATGAGAAACGTCCATCATAAATAAGTCATTAATCAGATGACTTTAGAGAGCGCTGCTCAGAGGACACAGGGACACTTAACACGGTTTTCAAAGTCAAGTCAGCATGAACCTGTTTTTAACGACCTCTCGTAGACAATAAATCAGATCTCTGGTCATAAATGATTTCCAGAACAGCAGCATCAACTGTTATTAAAGCAGAAGAATAATAGTGCATAGAAGCACATGAAACCTTCATGAAAGCAACCATGAGTGAAGATCAAAACGACAAATAAAAGAATTTATAAATTCATTCAATTTTAATATTTATCCCACAATTACTTTCAAATTGTTGTTTCTGTAATGCAAAAAAAAAAAAAAAAATCTAAATATACATTTTAAATGTTGAGTTGAGTTTATTTGACACATAAAAAAGTAACAATACATTGTTACATCTTTCTTGTCAAGGATAACACAAAAAAGTTTAATTAACTTATTTCCATTGTGGTCCTTGCTTTAAAAGAGAGAATAAGAAAATCCTAATCAATAATCCATTCACACCCATAATATGCATTGCTAATAATTAATATACAGTATTTTTTCATCTTCTGCATTAATGGGACTGAGGTTTTACAGTGAGAACTGAGATAAAATGTCTTAAAGGAGTAGTTCACTTTTAGAACAAAAATTTACAGATAATGTACTCACCCACTTGTCATCCAAGATGTTCATGTCTTTCTTTCTTCAGTCGTAAAGAAATGGTGTTTTTTGAGGAAAACATTTCAGGATTTCTCTCCATATAATTGACTTCTATGGTGCCCCTGAGTTTGAACTTACAAAATGCAGTTTAAATGCAGCTTCAAAGGGCTCTAAATGATCCCAGCTGAAGAAGAAGGGTCTTATCTAGCGAAACGATCAGTTATTTTCTAATTTATAACGTATATACTTTTTAATCTCAAATGCTTGTCTTGCCAAGCTAGACAAGATGAGCATTTGAGGTTAAAAAGTATATAATTTTTTTTTTTTTTTTTTTTTTTTTTTTTAAGAAAATAACCCATCGTTTTGCTAGATAAGACCCTTCTTTCCTCTGGCGTGATTGTTAAGAGCCCTTTATAGTTGCATTTTGAAAGTTCAAACTCGGGGGCACCATAGAAGTCCATTATATGGAGAGAAATCCTGAAATGTTTTACTCAAAAAACATAATTTCCTCACGAATGAACAAAGAAAGACATGAACATCTTGGATGACAATTATCTGTACATTTTTGTTCTGAAAGCGAACTACTCTTTTAATGGTCCTAAAATTGTCTTTATTAAATGCATTTTTGTGGTTGTTCTGAAATAAGCCTCAAACTGGTTTCGTTTAGATTTATCTCATCTGAACTCTCGTTTAAACACAGAAGAGCGCTTCAGATGTGCGTAAAGCCGCTCATTCATGCTCTGCATCTCTGCAGAAGTTCTGCTCTGAGTGAAATCTTGCCTGGATCTGAAGATCTCCAACACTTACTGAAGCCTAAAGACCTAAAGACCAGCGTCAACATCAAGACAGCACTCAATTAATGTCCTTTCCAAGACAGATCTCCATTTAATTCATCTCATTCTTCTGCCCGTCTAGTCGCCACAGAGCTGAAAGGTCTGGCAGCAATTTTAACCATCTGTGTGATTCTACAAACCTCTAAATATGTAAGCTCGTTGTGGAAAATGTAAATTTGCTCTTGAAAACATTAGGGCTGAAGATAAAAGCAAACGTTTCATCAAAAGAATTTTGATGCCAAATTTTAGGAGTGACCGACAGCGTTAGATGAACAAGATTTAACTTCACTAAGTGGCAATTAGTGATACAGTATAATATATTAACATAACATTTTTCAGCTAATAATCGAGAATAACTTTGTGTTTGAAAGATCTGGCACATTTTCTGACATCAAAGAGACATAAACTGACCTACAAGACCTGAAGGTCACAAATCTGCCAATCAACAGCACTACATTCATCTAAACTGTGAGCCTACAGCATCAATAATTCATCACAGCACCTGACAGACATTAACTAACCAGGTAAATCAGAACTTATCACCTGAACAAATCAATTAATAGATTTCAGCATAATGAATCGGATCAGCGCTGCTACACACAATTACTATTGTCTTGATTGCTTCGAGGGAAGAAGCAGCTTGATTTAACAGACATGAAACAGAAACGTTGAGGGACTCTATCTTCTTCAAATCAACATCGATCACGACTCTACACCTGAAATTAACACATATTTAAATAATGATTCACATCTACAATTCAATGCCAAACAGGCCAATCTCTCCTCATATAAAAGTGTCAATCAAACATGAAAGAAACATGTTTAGGCCAATTAAAAGTATATGTGACCCTGGACCACAATTATAGTATAAATCTTATAGTATAAATTGAGATTTATACACCTGAAAGTTGAATAAATAAGCTTCCCATTGCTGTTTGATCTGTTAGGATAGGAAAATATTTGGCCAAGACACAACTATTTAAAAATTTAGAATCTGAGGGTGCAGAAAAAAATCTAAATATTGAGAAAATCGCTTTTAAAGTTATGCAAATGAAGTTCTTAGCAATGCATATTACTAATCAGAAATGAAGTTTCGATATATATTTACAGTAGTATAGTTACAAAATATGTAATATCTTAATAATTTATGGCATAAAAGAAAAAAATTTTTTTTGGCTATTGCTATAAATATACCCATGCTACTTAAGACTTGTTTTGTGGTTCAGGGTCACATATGATGCTGCAACACGCCAGGACATTTAGTTTCCAATAACAGAATCAAATGACTCACTCAGCAGTTTAAATCAACTCTATGGTCTGTATATCTACACAAATACAACAAATCACAAACAAATAGAGAGTGAGAGAGACTTCATCCTCCTCAAACCAACACAGACAATTTAAACACACACACACACACACACACACACACACAAATCTGTGTTTGCTTTGAGGTAAAAATGTAATTGTATTACAACATGCCTTTTTATGTTTTGTTCACAAATTATAAAACGCATTTCAATTTGCTGTAGTATTTTATTCATTTCTGACCTACCGTTGTACTTCACAGTATGTTTATGCATTTAGCAAATACATTGTTAATCCAAAGTGACTGCAAATTAAACAATAAAATGAACAGAAATGCATCTAAATCACACTGTGCCTGTTATATCTGTCAATCTTCTACCTACTCATCTAAGATACTTTGTGCATCAAATATTTAAATGAGTAAAGATTAAAAACAAATATTAATATACAGGTCTACTAAGCAAACATATAATCTCAATTAACCAAAAACCATCAGTGACATTAGAAAATCATCTGCTCATGACTAAAGTGTTTAATAGATGGATTTAGTTTCCACATGCCACATTAAAATCTTAACATTGAAATACTGAAACGATTACAGTAACAACTAACTATATAGCAATATGAAAGCATTAAATCAGAATAAATATTAACTACAACATTTATGAAAGCAGTTTCGATGGATGCACACCTGTAACTGTTCAGAAAGTGAAAACTGACATCTCCAGTGACTCCTTTACTAAATCGAGAGCAGAAAGAGCGTGTAAACACTAATGTCCTGCCAAAACATGCTGCTATAGATCAGCGCACCTGTATTGTATCTATAGCGTCTATAGAGGAACTAAAGTCGCCTTTGCTGCTGTTACATTAGTCTCTCCTCATGAAACACACGGTGCTGTATCGCTCGTTAATTCCAGCAGCGGTAGTTTGTAAAAGCAGTCTGATGCTGATCTGAACTCCAGCTGTCTGTCTTACCTTCAGATGAAGCTGCGCGCGTTTGGTTCATTGTGTGAGAATCCCTCTCGCGCTGCTGTCAGTGATGATGCTGAGCGCTCGTGCACACGCTGATGGGAAGATGAGGAGGAGGAGGAGGAGGACGATGATGATGATGCTGCTTGGCTCTTCAGCGCGTGTGTATGTGTGTTTGGAGAGTCAGCGCGCTCTGACGGCCTGCGGTGTGTGTGCGCGCGCGCGTGTGTGTCTGTGACAGTCCTTCTGCTCCGCCCCTTTAACTCTATTATTACTAAACACACAGCGGCACCTGTCGAGAGAGAGAGA